>NC_070629.1:14694184-14994184 GCF_947347685.1 Pleuronectes platessa
TCAGTATCATCCTCTCTGTACATCTGGCTGGAGAGGAGCAGCGACCCACTGGGAGTGGACACAATAGTGGATGAATAGGGCCTGACCTTTGGGACGGATTGAGAAGATGGTATGTGTGTGTCTGATTGAGAAATTAGCTACAGTTCCAACCAAATGGTCAACACAAATACACAGACACACACACACACACACACAAGCACCCACACCAAATCCAGCCCTGAGGGTAAGAAAGCAAAGGCCAGGCTCCAGTTGTCTCAACCCTGACCCAGTCCCACAAACAAACAATACCACGCACACACACACACAGACACACACACAGACACAGTGGCTTACACAACTGTGTAGTCCCGCTTTTACCTCGACTTTTGAATGTCCAGCGGGGTCAAAGTTCATCTCTTCTTCTGCTAGCCTCCAGTGTTCTTTTGTGTGACCATGTATGTCTGGTTGTGAATGTCTGTGTGTCTGCACATGTGTGTGTGTGTGTGTGTCAGTGCATGTACGTGTGCTCACTAGGAGTGACCTTGCAGAGTCATTCACTGAGAATACACTGCAACACCAGCACTACTGCAGAGCTGATTAGGTAGCAATCTTGCTCGGTGTAATGTATATTTGTGTGCGTGTATTTGTGTGTGTGTGTGTGTGTGTGTGTGTGTGTGTGTGTGTGTGTGTGCGTGTGTGTGTGTGTGTGTGTGTCTGTTTGGTGGGAGAAAGACCGATGAACAGATTGTGTTTTGTCTGGACTTTCTTCAGGTTTGAGAGATACTCAAGAGCCGAGAGGTTAGACGTGAGGATGTGTGTGTGTGTGTGTTGGTGTGTGCGTCAGTGTAGGTGCCGGTGTGTGTTTCAAGTGTGTACAGGGTGTGTATGGGGGTCAGACACAGATGGACAGCTGGTGTTTCAGTGGTGCTAAATCACTCACCCCTCCCCAGCATGCAGGCACAAATGCACACACACACACACACACACACGCACAAACTCGCACAAACACACGTACACATCCCTTCCCCCATCGACCACAGGGAAACGCCCCTCAAAGCATTCCCAGCTCTTACTCTGAAGATGCGTGCACCCACACCCACACACACACACACACACATACACACACACCAAACTAAAAGCCCAAAATACCTAATATGACAGTTTGGTCATGACATATTAGAGGTGATCATTTCCATGTTCATCCACATAAATCAGTCCAGGATTGGTTCAACCACACACACTTGACACACACACACACACACACAAACCCAATCCTATTTTATGAGCTCATCAAGTCCCTCAGGTCACCAACCGCCATCTCAATAACAAAAAAAAAAACATCAAAAGGCTTCACAAACATACACACACACATGTGCACGTATCGCATGCGCGCACACTGGATGTGGCAACAGTGGCAGCATTAATTTCCTTGTGAATGCACTTGACTAACACATAATAATCCCAAACACTCCTGGTAGACCACCAAGCAGCAGCACACACACACACAGCCAGGGGGACCACCAAGCAGAAGGCTGTCAAGACAAGATAAGTGTGTGTCTAGCGTCAGGGTTTCGCATACACCCATTAATACAAATAAATGTCCACACACACACACACACACACACACACACACACACACACACACACACACACACACACACACACACACACACACACACACACACACACACACACACACACACACACACACACACACACACACACACACACACACACACACACACACACACACACTGACACATACAATAACAACACACAGCCTGGCCTGGACTCCTGGAAAAGCTCTGGCTTATCTCTCTCCACAGATAGTGAAATGGATTAAGAGCCACATTTGGCATGTCCAGAGAACTGGACAGATAACCAGGAAAACACTCTCTCTAACTGCAATCGCTGCTCAACATGATTTGTGTCTGTGTGTATTTGTGTGTGCGTGATAGAGAGAGAGAGAGAGAGGATGCATTCAAGCTTTCGTATGCTTCCCGCGTGTGTAGGCATTGGACCGATAACTGTGTGTCAACGTGTGTGTGCATTTGGGGCATGTGTGTCTGGAGGAGTGATGCTGTGGTTGACCCAGGACCCAATCAGTTGAAACACACACATTCATCTTCCAAGCACACACAGCGTGCGCAGACAAAGGGCTGTGTGTGAGAGGACATTCAGCATGTGTGTGATGTCAGCTGGAGACAGAGAAGGGGAGCCCATCATTTCCCCTTTATGCATGTATGTGGGTCTGTCCCCTGATACGACGGGCATGCTCACTGACCCCCGGTTATAGACGCCTGCTCTGAAGTTGATAGCAGGCTGAGATTTCCTTTAGAACTGGCAAACGACATCTTCTCTTCTCTTCTCTTCAAATTTGGACATGTCTGACAGATGGAGGGTCAAATGACTCATTCAAATATATTTTTACGCTCAAATAATAGCTCTGCTATATAGCAAATACAGAACACAGCCTATATCTAAATTAGTTTTTTATAATTCACAAGTATCATCTGCCTTATATATTCACCTTTGCCCCGGAGGTTATGTTTTCATTTTGCGTTTGTTTGTTAGCCTGTTAGTTTGCAGGATACACAAAGCTACTGACAGATTACCACGAAACTTGGAGGAAGGATGTGGTATCGGGTCAAATTTTTTAATTTTATGCGTATCCAGGACTTCTTTATTAAACTTTGTATAACGTTGTCACATAAGGTGTTCTTTAAAACATTCAGTTGATTTCTCAGAGAATAATTCATGGGTCTTTATAAAGAAAACGGGCATATTTAGGGGTATTTAAGTATTTATGAGTGTAAAACTTCGTGCAGATTCAATATAAATGTGGTTGAATAAAGGGACCATTTGGCCTAGGCCAAGGTTATATTGTAGATCCTATTTAAAAGTTTTTACTTGCCGTTTGCTCTCTTTTACTTTGATGTGGGAACACCCAGGTTCCTCACATGAATAACAGAATTTAATATTGGAGAAGAGAAGAGAAGTTTTGATAGCTGCCACAAAAAGAAAGAAATGGGTGAAAACAAGGTATTTCCATGTCTTTATATGCACCATTCTACATGTTTGTCTGTCCCTCTCCTTCTCTGTCTATTAGAGTCAAATCTCTGTCTTAATGGGCATCTTTTGTACCCTGCCCCCCCTCTCTATTCACCACACTACCACACGCACACACACTCCCTCAGAGGGGGCCCCTTAACCAGGCTCTCCATATGCCTGACCCCCACCTCTTTTCTCCACCTCCCTCTCTTTCCACAACCCCCTTCTCTCCTCTCCTCATCTCTTGCTTACACTCTGGCTTCTGCTCTGTTGCTGCTGCTGCTGCTGCCCCACGCTGCCATCTGCTATGAGACAACAGAGGGTGAAAGAGGGAGGAAGAGGAGGGAAAGAGCGGTGGAAAAAGAGGACGATGTGAGGGAAGAAAAGACTGAGGGGGAGAAGGCAGGGAAAGAGAGGCAGAGAAAAGATAAAGACAGAAAGAGGGAAAGAGTAGGTTCGGACACAATACAACAGAGAGCAGAGAGGCTGTCCATCTGCTCCCCCCCTTGCCTCCCCTACCCTCCTGACACACAGCCTCACACACACCACAAAGAGAGTATTTAACCTCAGCGCACACACAGACGCACACACACACACACACACACACACACACACACACACACGGGATGAGAGGAAGACAGAAAGACAGAGAGCAGCTCAGCCTCTCTCTTTAACCCGTTCCTCTCCAGTGAGCCTGCCTGTATTACACCCTTGGGGTAGCAGGTGATGGGTGGATGGAGGGAAAGGATGTAGGCGGGAGCAGGGGGTAGCGGGATGGGGGATGGGGGAGGGTGTGTGATTGAGGGACGGAGTGAAGGGGATGAAGGGTTGAAACTGATCTGAATCAACACCAACACATCCTCCGCTCCCCACCCCTTGTCTACCCAAACCTCAATGGGGACCAGCTTGCTGCCACTGTCTCTATGACAACCTCTGTCAGTCATACTGTGGCAGCGGGCTTCCAAATGGTGACGGGCGGCGCTGGAGGAGGAATGGCTGCTCAAACATCCGAGTGCAACTTAGCTTACTGACAACTTTAGGTGGTGAACATACACGTTCATTCTTTAAGGTAACATCAGGTCAGACATATTCATTATCCACTTAATGGTGAGAACGTCCATCCTGAAGACATCTAGCTGAAACTGTGGCTATGGATAATGTCGAAACCTGCAGGTGACAAAGCAACAGTCACACTTCTTCGCAATTTGGCAGTAGCTGCTTTCCATTGAAAACAGTGATTAACACTGGTTTCACATGACTTTTCAAGGACAACCTCAATTTCATGCACCATGTTATGACATAGTCTTGTTCTGTTTTCCTCGCTTGTTAATCATCTTGTGACCTACTTACATTTATCTTTTAACCCTTTTGAGGCCATAGCCCGCATGTTGTGAAATAGTAATATAAAGAATGCACCTGTATACAGCAGGCTTCATGAGACTACAAGTAAGGAGACTGATCAGCAGGTCATTTCTGACGGACTGTGCTTCCTTTCATTATCTGACCTCATTTCTTTAGATAAAGAGACAGTTTTCTAAATTATCTGGATGATTTTACACGGCTGGTTAACCACGCACCAATTTCCCTCCATAACTAATTCTTGATGATGCTGGTTGTCTTTTAAAATTTGAATGGCTGATGTTTTTTTCTGTGCTATCATACCCCTTTGATACAGATACCTGACCATGCAAGACCATGTAACACTAACCAAAAACAGTCCTGAAGCTGTGTTACCTCACAAGCCACTGAATCTGAATTAAAACACAACACAACACCACCACTGAGGTACGACACGGCAAAACACGGCCCCCAGCATCATGTTGACAACATGACGCCTGCGCTCCTGCTGGGCCTGTCGAGCTCGATGACATGGAGATGGCTGTCAGGTTTGGACACACACACTACCATGTAGGTCAACACACACTGCAAACACTAGATTCCCCCAAGGACCTGTACATACACAGTGTCACACACACACACCAAACACCGGCGTAGTGTGTAGTGATGGAGGGAGGGGGCCGCAAGTGCCGATTTCGGAGGAGAGGAGAGGAGAGGAGAGGAGAGGAGAGGAGAGGAGAGGAGAGGAGAGGAGACAGGAAAAGGTCCGCGTATATGACCACAAATGGAGAAAGCAGACACCAGCTGTCACTTGCTTATGTCAGCCCTATTCTCAGCTCTTATGTGTGTGTGTGTTGTGTGCTCGAGTGTGTCACTGTGTGATCTCAGCTAGCCATGACTGGTTTCAATTACGCAGCAAACTTTGACCCTTTGTAGCCAAGTGAAGAAAGGAGCTACTGACGGGGAGAGGAGGAGTGTGTGAGCGAGGGAGTGAGATGCTGAGATAAGATGATGCCTCTTGAGCGAAAGCTCAAACAATGTAAACATACTGTTCATGCAATGCTAGACACCAACTTGAAACCAATACAACACAAACAGTAAGTGTGCTGGCTTACCCTTTTTCTGGGGGGACCTCGCTCTTCGTCCTTCTGGCCCCGCCCGGCTCCCCCTCGCCCCTGCCGCCCCGCTTTGCCCTCTCCAGTTTGAGGCCTGATGGTCATCCTGATCTCCGGCGGGCAAATGTAGTTCTCAAGGCTCTTGGGGGGCTTCTTGGTGCGCTTGGTGGTCTGGATCTTCAGCTTTAGACTTCCTTCCTGGAAACTCGCCTCCTTGATGGAGAACTCCTGCTCCTCCAGAAGCCCCTCCCCCTGTTCCTCAACCCCCTCCCCTTCACTGGCGGCACCGTTAATCACATCATCACCACACACCAGGCCATGGGCTCCTCGTGCTCCATCCCGGTCCTCTTCATTTGGCCCCACCCTGCCACCCTGTAACTCCACCTCTTTGGGTCGGGCCAAGCCAACCAGATCCCTTGGCTCCATCCACGCTCCAGCCAGAGCCAGTCAGGATGGGGGGAAGCTGTGGCGGCCAGCCAAAAGAAAGATTGAGAACAGTAGTCTGTCCGACGGGTTGGCTGTTATCAATCAGCTACTGGGGTTGGGTCGGTTGTCCCACTGGAACGCAGCGAAGCCAGGGACAGTCTGCAGAGAAAGCAAGTAAATAATGTGATTAGTGAAAGGAGGGCGACTAAAACATCCTGTCCTGTCATCTACATATCTTCCATTCCAGCGCTGCCGCTCTGCATGAGCCGTACCACTGTTATCAACATAATTTGCTGCCTGTTGTGTACTGAAGACACAAACACACACACACACACACAAGCTCATCACCGAGCTGTAGAGGTGTGCTGTCACGCTCTCATTTGCATTTTGCACCTCGCACAAACAATGTAATGTTTAGTCTCCCTCCATCACTTTCTTTCATCTCGTCTTTAATCTTTACTTCTAATCTCATCTCCCTCACTTTGTCCCTCACTCTATCACAGTGACGGATCTGAGTCACAGTCGCGCAGAGACTTGAGTGATCTGCGCAAAAACGTATCTGCTCCGAAACCAGGCTGAAGTTAGCCTGAGGACAGGAGAGAGAAAAAACGAAAGAAGCTGACTTCTGTTTTTTTTTTCTGTTTTTTTTTTTTTTCACCAAAGCTGGGAAGAAGGGAGGAAATCACACAGGAGGGGGGGAAAGGGGAAGGCAGCATAGAAAGACGGAGGGAAGGAATCTAAATTCTTTCCCCAGATGTGGTTTACGAGCTGGTCTGGAAAAACCAGCGTCTGAGCTGTTTTACACACGCATGCAGCGGCATTGCGTCGCACATACACAAAACCTCCATACCCTTCTGTACATAACTGCGCACACATGTCAACGCACAAATGACCATGTCGCTGTCACCAAATACACATCTACACGCCTGCTGCTATTTCTAATCTCTGGAGATAACGGCTGCAGTAAACCATTTCTCTAGAGGACTCAGGTCTCAGCTTTTGGATCATTGCACATGCAGGCGCAGACGTATATTACACACTTGCACACAGACACACTTTCACAGACATACACACTGGCATATAAACAGAGAGCAAGCAAAACAAACATTGCACTAGACTTCTACTACAGCTCCAGGGAATCCCATCAGTCAATATGACACGAGGCATGACTGAGCTGGAAGTGGAGAATGCTGTCTCACACAACGATCTTCCACTGACACCATTTACACTGATGTGAACCCAGACTACCTGCGGACATGAGTCAAGTGAAAGCTTTCTGCCCGCTGCAGACTTAAAGTGACCTGAGAGGACAAAAGGTTTACGGCGTATACACTGAGAGTTATACCCACCTCTGACTCCCCGCTAATACACTCAATGGTTACTGTAGGTATTTTACACTAGACCTGTCTATCTGTGTGTGTGTCTGTGTGTCTGTGTGTGTGTGTTGTCTCTGTGGTGCACTCCTGTACCAGCCCACGCTACTGTACTTACAGCTGATCCCCATCATAATACCCAGCAGACCTCCCAGCACATGCTTACAGTGTGATTGAATAATCGTAATCCACAGAGGTATTTCAACAAACTTGTCAGTATAAGGGTCCACACACATACACACACACACACACAAACAAACACAAACACAAACACACACACACACACACACACACACACACACACACACACACACACACAGTATCTGACCCTGAGGTTAAAGCCAATGTTTTCTGTCATTTATAGATTAAATTAAAATGATAAATCTTGTTTCTGTGAACCTTGTCGCTCAGTCTGAAACTGGTCTTCTGGTTCGCGTCTCTTCATGGTGGTTGTTACATAGCCAGTGAAAGAGACAAAAAGATAAAAGGAAACAAGACGATATGAAAAGATTTCCAGATCGATTCCACCACCTCACTGGAAGCCATCGCTGCTGCCATTGATTCATTCATTAAGTGCAGCATGAAAAGGAGTTTGCAAACTTGCTTGAGGTAGGCAATCCATCATCACTCTTGTGAAACTTCACATTCATTGCATTTCTGAGGAGGGACTGCCTTTAAAAAAACTTCCAAGGGAGAGACTTTAAAGTCAGCAGCAACCTTTCCCATTATCCTTTTTACATAGTTCCTTTTTTTTGTTTGATTCCCAAATAAAGCTATTGTAATGCTTTTGTGTCATTCTGAAGTCTCAAGTGTCAAAACATCCTAAATTTGACACTTCCAGTAAAACTCACCCTCGAAACAGACTCCACATGCTGCATAACCACACAACAACAAGGGTTATACCAGTAGGGAATTTCAATGAAGAGATTCTGCATGTGAATGAAGAGAATCAGGAGACGAGAGACACGATTTTGTGGCCTGAAACCTCCTGGTTCCATTATTGGTTTGACCAGTTTATGTGGAGAGCAAAACACATTGACCGAAATGCATTTAAATTCATCTGCATTCATATGTGGATAAATGTTAATAGAGTAATTAGTAATTAGCCAAAATGTTGTGGGACAGAAAACCCCAACAAAATGTATCACTGTGTGTGCTTTGTGCAGAGAAACCTTCGACTCGTCTGGTAAAAGAAACTTGTCAAACATTGTACAGTAGATTTAAGATATCCTCTGTCTGCACAGGAAGCCAAAGGGCAATTTTTGGGGCAATTTGTTGTCAGACGATAGTTGATTGGCTCTGAGATTGGTGGCCCTGCAGCCACCCTTCTCATCATCATTTTTATCCTGTCATACTTTTGTCTTTAGAGTTTGATTTCTGAACAGCAAAGCTTGTTGTTGCTATGCTTTTTGTCAATCGGAAATCTCCAGTAACAAAGGCTCCTTAATGTGACACTTCCAATAAAACTAGTCTTCATAATAGACCCTGCATAACCCCAGAACACCGGTAACACATAAATATAATAATTCAGTTTGAATGATTGCCTATCCCATGAAAATCTCTGAAACATGATTTAACACCCTCATTAAAATGAATAACACCCCTGGCTTCCTGGAAATCGGGAAACCGGTCCAAAAACTTTTCCAAGGTATGCTTTGGAAAACAGTCTGCAGTAATGTACAGTAAAGGCAATTTGCATTTAATGGGCTGAAACATGCAAAACCACTGCTGCTGCTGCTGCTGCGGTCCTTGGGTAAGTTTTTACATGGGTACAAACCAAAAGACTGAATTGCGGCTGGGTCTCAGGCTGGTCATACAGTGCCCACATGACCCTGTTTGGTCCTCCCAGTCTCTAATGTCAGCTGGGTGACTCGCCCTAATGGCATGTGTGGAAGCCACCCTGTCTGCCATGTGACTGAGGACAATGACAGGAAAAAGAGACAGTTGCCAACCACAACATCACACACATACACACACACACAGAACAAAACTTATCCACTTTGGGTGGCGCTCTTAAGACTCAGTGCCCCCTCTCTCAACTATAACCCGATATGACAACAAAATGGCGCCATACATCAGCACACTCTTCATTCTGGCCCATTACTGTGTAAACTACTTAGATGGGTCATGACTATTCCTCCTCCCTCCCTGCTTGGTGCCCTTAGCTGTGTTAGTTCTCTGTTACTGGCAGACAGGCTGAGAGTTTATGTAAGACTGACCCCTCCTCGGGCCTCCCTCGCCAAGCAAGCCTGAGCCTCACTGTCTTCTCTGCCTCTCTCTCTCTCCTATCACACTCTCTCACCCACACACACACACATATATATACACACCTCGACTAGCCTCAGACAGCAGGGTGATTGTGAGCGGCCAGACCCGCTGCATAAATAGCTTTATTATGTTCTCAAAACTGCCAGCGCTAACCAGCTTCCCTCTCAAACAGCATAAGGTCATTCCCTGTGCTGGACGCGAGCGCCTGTGAGCGAGACGCTCCTCCGACATTCTGCCTCGTCCTTTTGAAAACAATTATGATAAAGCGTCGATAATGGAATACAGATGGACAGAGCGGAGATGGTGAACGATACAGACGCTCAGACATAACAGAGGGCGAGAGAGTCGGAGTGAGAAACACAGAGAGAGAGAGAGAGAGAGAGATGGCAGCAGAAACACAACCTTTTAAGGCTGCATACCCAGCAGCCCAGTGCCTGAGGTGGACTCACAAATAGCTCACACACACACCCACACACACACACAGGCTCACACATCCACAAGCACACCAAACACCCGTGTGATTGCACAAGGTGAAGTCTGTTTTCTCTCCTCTTCTTTTGATGTGAGAGTTGTAGCTGAGGCTCGGCCATCCCTGGCTGGAGATGAGTATCTCAGAGGGATGATGAACATTGTCTGTTGCCATTTTCGTTTTTCATTTATCTCCTTTTTCTCTTTTATTCCGTGCCCTCCGGTGAAAGGGGCAATCATGTAAACCAATGTTTCTAGAAGGCTCCAATCTTTGGTTGGGGAAAAAATAACGGCCCCAGCTTTCTAGCACTTCCAAATTTAGTGGGCTAGAGCATGGTTTTTTATTAATGCTGGAGGTCTACTAGCCGTCAGTGCAGAGCGAGGTGAGTCCTCTTTTTCACCCCATCCACATCAGTGGTGTATTCAGCTTCGTTAAGAACATCAATTTGGATGTGAAATGCAAAATAAAGCCCCTTCCTCTCCCTCTCCCCAGTGCAGCATGGATGGCACAAGCATGTGTTGGGGTATAGGGCCGCGAGGAGTACAATCATAAAGAACCATGTGTGGGACAGCCATAATAGAAAATGATGGCCTCGCCGCCGCTCTGTGCAGCCCGGCACGCACACACTCCTCTGGATGAGCCATATGCCAGGTAGAGCACTAAAAACCCATCCTCACCTAACTACCCCGTGGAAGCAGATGAATGTTAAACCATTTTAACTGCAGCAGAAGCCACAAAATGGCTGTCAGCAAAAAAAACACCTCCCCTGTTCCCCCAACTATCTTCCTCCTTGCCTTTACCTCACCAACCCCCCCCCCCCCCCCCCCCCAGCCCGACAACCTCTCTTTTCTCCCCCTCTACCTCTCTCATCTACCCTCCACCTCTCCCTCTTTTTTTTTCTGTGTGCTCTGCCAAAAGGTGCTCCAGTGCTGATATTCTGCTAAGAGAGCCTGCCAACAGTTAGATTTGTCCTTGGATCCCATTCACATTCCCTCCTCCTGCCCCCCCCCCCCCCCCCCCCCCCACCCCCCCCCGCTCCTCCCTCTCCCTGTGATCTTGTTTCGACCCGAGGTATCCAGCTCAGAAGGGGGATACACCTAATCGATAAACTCATGCTTTAATTTAAAAGTGGCATGGGCATCTCATTACCTAATAGGAAGTTTAGTAGCCTGATTCATACTTTTACGCCACAAACAGGCACTGCTGGAGTTTTAACTCCCCCCCTGCCTCACCGCTCCCCCCCCAAAAAACCTGTTAACAAGACAAGATCGATGGTTCCATCCGCGTCTGAATCACCTCTATTATCCATCCCTTAACCCCCTATTCTCTCCACCTAGTCACGCACTTCTTTTTTCCAAGTGCCTCTCCTCTCCAGCCCCTGTTCTCCCCTTTTCTAATCCAGTGCTCATTTCTACATCTTCATTTCCACTAACTCTCAAGATCTGACCATTTTTCCACACTTTCAATAAGTCTTTCTGGAGCTCTCACATAAGGGTTGTGTCTTGAGGTTTCTGGATGCTGCTAATAACTGAGGTGGGTTGCCATTTACTACTGAGCCCAGTCAAAGTGTGGCCGTCACTTTCAACCACACTGTCAATCACCTCCAAAAAAAAGGCAAGCATAGATGGATAGATGGATAGATAGAAAAATAGACAGATAGATACTGGCGATCCAACACTGGCTCTCACTGACCATATCCAAGATACAAAGTGGAACCCACATTTGCATGGATACTTGCATCTCTTCACTGTAGCTGTGGTGGCACGTGTGTTTTTTGCGTTTTGGTTGGAAAGGAAACGAGAATGAACGCATAGTCACGTTAGTGGGACCCAGTCCTCATGTGCCTAGTGCACTTCAACTGGCATCTCCCGAGCACTTGGCTTCATCCCGGACAAACAGAACAGATGAACCTTTCAGAAAAAAATCCACTTAAATGTGACATAACTCAGGACTTGAGCAGGAACAAGCCTGCGCCTGGTGCATGTCACAGGCCGTGATGCTATGTGACAGACTGCCCATGTCAGTGCAGGAGCAGGAGGTGCAGCAGCACACTGGGAACAGAACACGTTATGGGAAGAGCTGTGAACATCAGAGCTGAGCTGCTCCTTGATCAGCGTGTAGTGGACACTTCATCCCATTGACCCAATTAGCTGTTTGTGTCTCTCCAACACGCTAACGCCGAGGCTGAGTGCTATAACGTGCGCGTGCTGGCCTGAGCGTGCGCGTGTTGGGTCGAATTTGTTGGCATGTGACTGGGAGCAATTGCACATACTTCATGTCACTGAGGGGATTTGGAGAGAAATGGCAGACAAGCGCGTCGAGGAGGCTGCAGGTTAGGATGTAAACAGCTAACCGGATAAACAGGCAACACGCACAGCGGCTCATGGACACAACATGAATACAAACATGAAGACATTTTCAGCAGAGGTGCATTCAGGTGTGGAATGTGGAGCACTTACCCATGTCTAATGTTGTCACACACTCGGCTCTGACGTGTAAATATTTTATCAAGATCATTTACAATCCATTTGGACGCATTTCACGCAGGCGACGGATGGGATGACAGCCTCCCGTGGAGCTGTCAATCGGTGCCAAAACACTATATATGTATAAATATAGATACTTATATTTGACAGAAACCCCCGAGGAAAATGGCGTCAATCGTGGTTGGGAAAAAGAGAGGCGAAGGGAGGGAGGGGGGTGGGGGGGAAAGCGAAAATAGGATTTGCAGCCGATCTGATGACAGAAGCAAGGTAGTCGCACCGGAGGCAGAGAGGAAAATCCAATCGGAAACTTGGCGCTTATGTCCGATTCCTGGCAAAAAAAAAGGAGATGCGGTGGAGGCTCCTGCGTCCCGGAGTGGAGGTGGTGGTGTGGTGGAGAGCCGCGCACCGTGCGTCCCTCTCCCGTGCGTCTTGCAGGATCGCTGGTCACTCGGCGCCGAGATCCCTTCGCAAATCCGCTACTCGGTCGGTAGGAGGAGGAGGAGAAAGAGGAGGAGGAGGGGGTGAGTAGCACTATTACTGCAGTCAAAACAAGCCCGCATCCGACTACAAGCCCACCCTCCTAAAAAGAGATCCAGCGGGGAAATGTCAGCGACGCGTTGAGCCGTCAGAGGAGCCGAGGCGCGGAGGCACGGGACGGTGCCGGTCGCATCGGAATCGGGGAGTTTTTCTCTCCCTCTCTCTCGCTCTGCTTCTCTGATCGGTGTATGTCAGGTCCCGGAGCCTGGTGTCTGGTAATGATCTCACCCAGCAGACTCACTGAGAGCTCTGTGGCCGAGCAGAGCAGAGAGGAGAGGAGGAGGAGACAGGAGGAGCGACATCGCCTCCACCTGGCAGCAAACAGCGCGTCTCCCTCTGTAACCTCCCCACTCATTCCCGGGAAGGCAGTGAGAGGCTGTTGTATGAACGCAATGCAAAGAGGTAGAGAAACATCTGGTCATGGGTCTTTGTTATTTCCACAACAGAAGTCTCCTCTGCACTGACAAAGGAAATGTCGGAGCAACTTAAAAATAAATCTACTTCAATTGGTAACACAGAAATAGATTTCATTATTTTCAAATTAAAGCTGTCAACTGTCTTAATAACTTTAAGTTGAGCATGTTGAAGTTTGAATTGAACTAAAAGTTGCTCCCACAATGCTCTTGTTGCAGTAGGATTATGTTCAACGATTGCTTTCTTCAACAGGTCCAGATCCAAGTTAATTAAACTTTTTAAGAAACTTGAATTTGTTTGTTTTTTAAATGTACGAATAAGACAAAAAAGGAACTTACCAAAATCTTTTAAGGAGCAGTTCAATAAGATCTCTAATTTAACAATTTATACGCTTGGAGATTGATTTGTTTGGTAAGTTTCTAGACTTCTCTTCTGTCCTAGTAACAAGATAATTTGTTGAATTGGCAACTATACCAGAAAGTCTCCAGATCCCTATTGGGCAGTGGTTCTCAAACAGGGGCCCACATCCCTGGGGGTCCACGGGGCACACTGCTAGGGGGGCATGAAAGGTTTTCAGATTCAGCGATTCGTCTTATCATGAAATGTGGATACTCTGTATTGACAAAGTGAAAATAATTGTATACATGTCTAATATCTTTATAAGACATTTATAAATGTTCTTCTCTGACATAAATAAGTAGAAGTATGAAATGTCAAATCATTCCACGAGACATGAGAGAGTCCCTGAAATATTGGGGTCCTTGTCTGAGAAATACTTTTAAAATCCCTGAGACCATCCAAACTAAGGCATGACTCAAGTTTTATTAACCAGCCACACTTGACTGTAGATACAGTTACAGTAGCGTTCTGGCAAAGATGGAATAATCACATTGCACAACAAACAGGAAAAATAGAGCTCACAAAACATAAAGCACAAACTGTAACTGACTAGGGTCAATTGACTAGGTAAAATTAAGAGAATTGACAAGATATACATGAATAGACATAAGAGCAGGTGCAGGGGTGTTGTGAAAGCAACCAATTTCCTGGGGCCCCAAGCTGAGAGGGGCCCCCTGATTACAACTGAATACATTAGTCCCCAGAACCCTCTTAAATTCTATGATCAGGTTTGTAGAGGAGACAGGGGTTTCGTTCGGGTTGAATTCTTCTGATCAGTTGATCGGAGTAAGTAAGACTACAAATAGTAGCATTAATATAACCGAAAAAATCATATTATTAAATGGATGAAAAAATCCCAACAGTGATTTATACTGATAATCGCATATGAGTCCATAATATAAGAAATATTTTAAATCAATGAACTCAGCACTTAACAGCAAGATTGGCTTTCTTCCACTTCAAATACAAATATGATCTGTGGCTCCACTCTCCTCCTCTACAACAGACAGCCATGTGAACTTCTGCTGAGTCATAACACATCAATCATATCAGATGTTCTGTCGCACATCCTCAGGGGTGTTTATGAAACATAGCATGAAACATTTTGCAAAGCCGTGGGCACGCCTATAAATAAAGTTTATCACCTTTGTCTTAATAGGAAACTCATAAACCGCAACGGCTGCATTGACTTGAGGCTATGTTATTTAAAAGGCAGAGAATAATTAAGTCCAATTTAATGTGAGACCAAAGCTACCATAACACACTCTGACGACAGAGCAGGACATGGTAGGTGTGTAATTGGTGTTGAGAAGATGAGCAAGGAAGATTAAAGTATAACTGTGTGTGTGTGTGTGTCTGAGTGTGTACTGGTGCTTTCCCCTTAATATGTCAAATTACAGCATAATGGAAAAACCTCCTCAACATGACATGAACAAGCCACAGTTGTTCCATTAATTTATCTTTGTCACACGTTGTGTTTATCTCATGTCTCCATGCAAAACTTGACCTTCCTTGTATGGAAAACATCCTTTACCATTAACAACCAATGCAAATGATTTCAAATGACCTTTCTCTCTGATGTGCCCCACAGTTACTAGCTGTTACTCATCCCCGGCATGAGTGTGTGTGTGCCCCTGTGTAAAGCACCCACCGGGAGGTATTTCATTAGCCAGCGCAGTATTTCTGATTGTGAGCTCAGTAGCATGTAAACAAACAGCACTTTCAATCATGCAGTTAAAAAGCTGCAATGCCATCAGTGGTTTGGGTGTTGCTGTGTATTACTTCCCCTGCTGTTTGTGTGTGTGTGTGTGTGTGTGTGTGTGTGTGTGTGTGTGTGTGTGTACACATTTTTGTTGCCTCTTTAGGACCTTTTACAGTATAAATACTGGACTTGTCAGGACCAGTATACATCATGGGGACAAAAGACAAATAACCTTAACTAATCAATACAAGATTTTTCTCACTTTGATTTAATGCTGTTTTTATTTGCAAATTGATTTGAGATTATGTTGCACTTTAGTATGAGCATTAAAATTAAGATCCGGTTTACAATATGTTTATGAATTAAGGCTACATTTAACATAAAATAAAATTGATTTGGAGATTGATTTTTGGGTTTTGGGGAAGATAATTCTGATCTAAAATGCACTCTAAGACCTCACAAATATATATTATAACAATGTGTGTTTGTGTGTATATGCGTGCATGTCTACGTGTGTGCATATGTGTGTGTGTGTGTGTGTGTGCATGTTCACATTAATGTGTGTCTATTGATTCGGGAGGTGTGCAAGAATACAAAGAGACCCCTGAGAGCGAAGGGTCAACAGCTGCTCCCCAACAACCAATCAATTGCAGTGTATCAGTAAACATTACACAGACACACACAGACACACACACGTACACATACAGAAGGCACTCTGTTCACTCTGCCGAATCTGTTGCCATGGATACCAGATACAGGCAGCCAAGAGGGAGCAGTTTTCCAGCTTAAACTGTAAATATTGAATTATGATGGGGAGGAAAGAGATGGCAGTGCAGGGCTGCCTGAATGATCTAAATATCTAGATAATCTTTTCATCTCTATTCACCGCTACAGGAAATCTGGAGCATCACTCGTGTTCATCAAGTTCAACATGAAAAGATCAATCTGTCTTCCCCATCCAGCCATTTATCTAACTCCCTGTTACAGGCTGAGAGGCTGCCCCCATTCCTTCATCGCCGCCTTCCTTTTTTTGTCTGGAAGATCTTCATTCCCTCAAGTGGGACACAAAGTAAATGCTTCCCCCTGGCAGATTTGCAATACATAAAAGTGAATCTCATTCAAACCACTTCACCGAACGCAAAGGCTTTTATGTGGCAACGGTGCATCTACAGTGTCGTCAATGGGGAGAGAGCAGATTGAGAAGAGAGGGTGAAGAAAGAGGGGGGAAAAAGAGATATCAATTAATAAATGCTTTGGCAAATGTTTTTAAATGGGGCCGATAAAGATGAATGACAGAAAGATAGAGAGAAGAGAAAGGTGAATGTCTTTATGAATAATATAAGCAGGGGAGTCAGTGGGGCTAAACTAACAATAACACACTGATATTCATAACAAAGCTACAGCCCTTGTCTGTGTCAAGGAACCGGAGTCAGTGCGCTAACCTTGAGTTGACATTGTGAGCGCGAGAGCCTTACGTTCAATCAATGAAGGGCTTTTCTCAGGGAGTCCACTAATCTCACAGGGCAGCAGAGGGTTCATCAGAGCTGAGAGACCCCAGGGACTGACTGAGGTAATTGGGTTAGCTGAGGGAGTGTGTGTGTGTGGTGTGTGTGTGTGTGTGTGTGTGTGTGCGTGTGTGTACATCTACTTATGTCTTTGCGAGGAGAAATTTGACCATCGACCTCAGTTAGGACATTTTGGGAAAGTGAGGACATTTTGGCCTTTCCTCACCTTTTCAAAGGCCTGTTAAAGGGATAAGACTCTTTTAGGGTTTAAGGGTTAGAGTTAGATTAGAGTTAAAACGCTGCACTTTTAACGAGTGCTTCAAAAGGCACAGGCAAATAACATTTTTTTTTTGTTTTTGTATAATAAAAAAAGGTATAAAAACATCACCGACACAGGTGGAGCAGCTGCCCATTATTCAATCTTTTCAGGGCATTCATGGTCTCTCCCCAGTGAACTCAGTGAACGTTTATATGACCTTAAATATAATCTTAAAAATACATAATAGTTGATAAATAAACAGAAGGGTGTTTAATTTTAAAAAGATGGAAAAGAGTGTTAATCAAATTAGATAATATCCTATAGCAGGATGTGACAATTCCTACAGACATAGTTTTTTGTTGTTGTAAGGGTTAGGGTTGTGTTAGGGTTGGGAGGTTATCTGCAGCTCCTGATGAACCACAATGACCTTCTCATCTCTGTCATTCACCCTCCAAACACATCTGCCTTCAACATCCTGCTCCCTTTAGTTGCATAAGTCACAATGAGCGCACTCGTGGCGACATGGGTTTGAATCCGTCCTGGTTTACTTTTCACACGTCCACAGCTTGTAATCTGTCATACTTCCCTGGTGTACAGGCTACACACAGCAATGAATTAAAACAGAGCTGCTCTCTGTTTCCCACCTGCAGTTGACACACACGCCACACACACACAAACAAACAAAGGAAGAGAAAGAGTTATCACAAGACTTTGTTCTCCATTTGGGGCTGAGATAGAGCTTCTCCTAATGAGAGCGATAATGATGTCTGAGAGGAAATGCAGAGCGGAACAAAACATCAACCAGGATGGGAGCCAAGACAACAACAAAGACTACCCTAAATGCAGTTGACTGTAGACTCCCCGCTGGCTCCGTCTATGTGAGGAGATGACACCGCGCCCATCCCCCTGCTACTTATGGGGACATTATCATAATGTTGTCTCTGTATCAAGCGGGCTCATCTTGAAGTCCGCCACGAGGCCCGGTGTATGCTGGAGGAAGACAGTGGTGAACAGAGGAAATTCTGCCCTAATATTTATGCAAACTGACAGTTCTGGCATCCAACAGCACAGCCTAGGACTGACAGCACCAATCTGATGAATCTCCGCATGGGTTGTAAACAAACAACAGCAAGAAAGATAATGATAGCCCTTCTGTTTGTCCTTCTGCTTTCTGCCTTGTCCTGTCACTACAGACAGCTGCAAAGAATAAAAAGAAAAGAACCATATTGTGGACAGTGCATGGTTGATGTCTTGCAATAATCCAGCAGTTTGATAGAGTCTGGTTCAAATCCTTGCTTCTATCCTGCGCTGAGGTCGGAGACGAAACACAAGCAAAGAGGTTAACAGAGGCCGTGTCAATTAAACACATGAATAATAATTAGTTCTCAGAAACAGATATTGTTTGTCACGGCCTGTGCGAACCTTCACACCTCAAACATCCACCCTCCGACATCCTGTTGAGTGATACTGTGCATGTGGTCAGATACAGCTGTGTATGGGTGTGTGTGTGTGTGTGTGTGCGCATGCGTGTTTGTGGGGGCCTAAGTCAGAAACAGAAACAATGAGGGAAAGCTCCCCCTCATGACACCACGCTGCCACTTCCCCTGAGACTCTGTGAGTAAAATGAAGACCGAGTCGCTCAGTGGGTGTAGGATGCAGCACTGACTGCGATCGAGCTGATTCCCTCATCACTGGCACATTCAGTCATTGCATCAAAGTTCCCTTTAAACCTGTGTTAGGGATCTAACAGGGGACATGTAAATGACTTAAACATGTAGCTACCACATGAACAGAAGGCCTTTACAGTGTGTTGTGGGCGGCTGTGGGCCAGGAGGTAGAGAGAGCTGTCCACTAACCAGAAGGTTGTAGGTTCCATCAATAGCACCTCTGCAGTCCAAAGTTACCTTGAACCCTAAATGGGCTCGGACGGCTGTGCATGAATGGGTGAATGCTACTAGTCCTGCACTTTAAGTGATCAATTAGACTGGAAAAGTGCTATGTAAACACATTCTGGAATACACTTAGAATGAAGACTTCAGTTCCCTTTTGTTTTAACTTTTTGTTCATGTTTTCCCAGCCGTTTGTTTGTGAGTTAGCGACATTATCCAAAAACTACCTCGATGGATTACCACGAACCTTGGTGGAAGGATGTGGTGTGGGTGAGGAAAGAACCCAATACATTTTTGGTACAGATCCAAATCAGGAATTTTGTTTTCTCATTTTTTAACATTGTGAGGTATTTTTCATCGATTTCTGAGAGAACTAGGTGTGAATCTGTAATAAAATATTGAGACGTATTGAAGGGGTTGGTATTGATACGTGCAATTTTGTGCGTATTGAACAAAAAATCTGAGCCTAGTGGATTTAAATGTGGTTTCATTGGGGTGTATGATTTTTAGCCGCTGTATGGTCACAAATAGGGATAGATACCTATAACTACCACCAGTGTGTATATGAGAAATATAATGTGGGCTTAGTTTTAAGGCTTGTTTTGATTTAAGGAGACTGTTGGGTCTTGGGGGAGGTATATGCTCTACTGAGTGCATTTCTAGTTTCACTTTAGATCTTTGTTCCTGCATTTTGACATGGTTTACAGGAGGTAGTGGTGGCCTAGAACAAAGGAGTTATATTAGTTTATGTAACAGAATGTGTGCTTTGCAGGTTATGCATACATTAAATAAAAAAACACCTGGATGGTCACCCAGATGTTCTTTCTTTCAATATATGTTAATCCCTCCAGATTGTCCTATAGCTGTACAATCAGTGTACAGCAACCACAAGACACATAACTCACACACACACATGAAAAGACACCTGGCCCTGCATTTGTTTACTGTACATCAAGCGATCACTGTCCCGACTCAAGCTCCATCCCAGCAGCAGGATGTGGTGATGCGACACGTCCTCGCTCAACAACACCCACTTCCTACCAGTTTGATAAACAGCCTTGTGGTTTCAATCTCCTCCTGCCTGTCACACAGAGGTACACACAACAGCTCGACAGCATCACCATCTGCTAATGTGGCATATAAGCAAAGTGAGTTATTGTGCATAATGGTGCTCATGCTATACCACGAGATTTACTGCAAAAAACTGTGTAAAGACCATTAACAGAATCGCTCATAGCTCAACTGCAGCGGTGTGGCCTCACAGAGAGACTGAAGGGGATGAGCGCAAATACGCTCAAGTTATATCAGAATCAAGGCAGGATGTAATATGTCTCATTTGTTTTAGAGCAAATTATGCAATTGGGTCTGAGTCATGTTCACCAGTGGACATTTATGTTCCATATTAAAGTCTGTGTGCACCAAAAGGTTGATGACATAGCAATTATAGTCTCCTCTTCTCTTCTCCTCTCCTCTCCTCTCCTCTCCTCTGCTTTTCTCTTTTCTTCTCTTCTCTTCTCTTCTCTTCTCTTCTCTTCTCTTCTCTTCTCTTCTCTTCTCTTCTCTTCTCTTCTCTTCTCTTCTCTTCGCCTCTCTTCTCTTCTCTTCGCTTCTCTGCATGGTTGCATTGACACATACAATCCTGTCAGTCAGATATGTGGGCTGTCAGGATATGAATGTACACGCATCTGATGGAAGGAGGAGGGGGGGGGGGTAGATTTAAGCCTGCTGATCCTTCACACTCCTCTTGTCAAACTTAACATGAAAATGAAACTGTGTGAATATGTGTGTGTGTGTGTCTGTGTGTGTTCGTGTGTTTGTGTGTCTGTGTGTGTGTGTGTGTGTGTGTGTGTGTGTGTGTGTGTGTGTGTGTGTGTGTGTGTGTTTGTGTGTGTGTGTTTGTGTGTGTGTGTTTGGGGGAAAGAGAGAGAGAGAGAGGGTCAAAGGAGAGGAGCCATGCCTAATCCTGTGGGATGTGAGGGTATCTACTGTGTATGGAGATGGGATGTAGAGATGTGTTCAGTGGTGCATGGATCACAAAACCTTCCTAACTGACAGAAGAGACTCTCAGGAGACCAATGTCAGACTGCTAACTGCTCCAAAAAATATTAAAATAAAATGGATAAAAAAGGAAAACTCAACAGTATTGTACTTTGCACCATAACTAAGAATGTTACAGAAATTGATGCTATGATTGATTAAAATCATACAAACAGATAAAATATTATGAAACTCTATTATTACTATTATTATTATTATTATTATTATTATTATTAATAGTAATAATAATATTAATTGTAGTAGTAGCGGTAATAGTAAGTTAGTTGTGGTATTCATAGTTCTATAAATAACTTTTATATAATATATTACATTAAATTACATATGCAGCCAACACAATCAAATAACTTATGCTAAAAGAAATCTGTTGTTCTTGTAATAAATCACATCAGCTTGTTCTCTTTAACTCTACCTCTTCTTCCGGACGTGGTCTCGATTGAACGGTAGGTGGCGGTGTTGGTCAAATCAAACTCCTTTAACCCGGAAATGGTTGTGGCGGACCTTTAACTTAGCAGGAAGTTGTGTCCTCATGAAGTGACAGTTAGCTGCCATGGCGCATGATGTGAAGTCCAGAGCCAAACGATATGAGAAACTGGATTTCCTGGGCGAGGGTCAGGTAGGCAGAGGAATGAACCCCACATTTCTGTCGCTACCTCCGGTGCACGTCCCTCCGCAGTGGGTCGCAGCGAGTTGTGTGCAAACCATGATAGCATGCTAACAAGCGTTAGCCGCTTGTCAGTGTCAACAAAGCTCTGCTGCATGCTGTTCACAGCAGCACTGACGATGGAGGAACAACGTAATGTTGGTCTCAGTGTTTCTGTTCTCACTGCCTTCTTTCTCCTCTGCAGTTCGCCACCGTGTACAAAGCCAGGGACAAAACCAACGACACAATAGTTGCCATTAAAAAGGTAAAAAATTTGGCTTAAAGTCTGGACATCTGTTAGCTTTGTTGTGCTAGGCTAGTGTTTGATAGCTGATTGTTCCTATGGTTTCCTGCAGATTAAGGTTGGCCACAGGACTGAGGCTAAAGATGGTGAGTACTGACTGACTTATAGTAAACATGCAGTGATTGTACTACACATTGCAGCTCATGCTTTATACCCACTTGTCAATGTCTTACTGTATAAACAGGCATCAACAGGACTGCACTTAGAGAGATCAAACTGCTGCAGGAGCTGCACCATCCAAACATCATTGGGGTGAGTTATCAGTCAGGATGTCGGCATATGCTTTTATCTTCTTGTTCATTCATTTATGAATATTTTGAGGGAAGAGGGGTTATCCTTCTCTCCTGTAAGTGAGTGCACTAATTTGAACGTGGCTTTAATCTGTAATGTGGTGTATTGCAGCTGCTGGATGCCTTTGGACACAAATCTAACATCAGTCTTGTGTTTGACTTCATGGAAACAGATCTGGAGGTGAGACAGTGCCTACTCTGTCTGTTAGTTATATTATAACATGGACACCAATATAATATTGTATAATGCTTTCCACATATCAGCCCACTGAGAGTCTTGTGCTTGTCATTATGATTCAATCCAATTAAAACTATTTATGACAGGAATTAATGTGGTGTTCCTGGAACATTAAATATCCTGGAAATCACCAATCATCCTCAATTGTGTGACCTGAAATCTAAAAATTGAACATGGCCTCTTTGGAAAATGAACCTCCTGTCTCCTATCTTATACATTAAATTTCAAATTATAAAAGAATATGCATTTGACCAGGGTTCAGAAGATATGTTAGCCCTTATTTCTTCCCCATTACTAGAGGTTACAGGCAGGTGGCATGTAGAAGTTTGATTTCATCTTATGTTTATTTGCTGTCATGATTTACTTCCACTCTTAATGATTTAAAAGCTGTGATGGTCAGATTAGTATGTAAGCAACGGAAATATGAGCTGCATAATTAAGATGGCAGTGTGGGTGCTTTCATATGACCATTTAGTTATTCCACAGGATCGCTAAGGCTTTTATGTTTTCCCCCAACTCCTCCTCTGGATTGTTTTAGCATACAAGGCTCCAGATGGGCGCCTGCCACCGATGCATCAGATCCAAATAGAACAATGCAAAACAAGATAAACACACTTTAAAAATAATCAATATCACTCAGCTATCGGCCCCCACAATGAAATGAAGCCATTAGCCACTCACAGGCAGCAGATGCACAGGACAGGCTTGAGGCTGAAATATGATGCTCATCTTGTTACTGGTGCTGAAAGCCTATTTTTAGGCTACATGTTTGAGATGGGGATGCAAGAGCTTATTGCTTTTATTGCAATTTAGATGCAGGATGATAGTGGAGGTGGTGGAAGGATTATCTGGGTGAAAGGTTGAATCTGAACTCTGCTGTCTAACTTGGCTGAAGCCATGTCCATTTCTTCCCTGCGATGTATCCCAGTTCACTTAATTCCCTTATCTGCTCTGATAAGCGTAGTTTGGTTTAAAATTTTGGCCTACAGCGATGTAAAAACATGAAATAATGGATGGAGATTATTAGCCATCATATGTCTGCCTTTACTTGAGTGGCTTTGTTTTGGGTTTGTAAGGTGATCATCAAGGACACCAGCCTTGTCCTGACTCCAGCCAACATCAAAGCTTACATCCTCATGACTCTACAGGGATTAGAGTACATGCACCAGCACTGGGTCCTACACAGGGTAAGAGTACTTATACTTCCCACGCTCATGACTTCATACTTGTACTTCTATCTTAGTGAGGACACTCATTGGCATTATGCATTCCATAGACCCTAACCCTTACTTAATCCATTCAAAACTAAATGCCTTACCCAACCCTTTTCATAGTATAATCCTAATTCTAACCCTAAAACCAAGTTTAATCATCAAACAACACATCGAAAAAGTGAGGACCGGCCAAAGTGCCCACACTTTCCAGGAAGCTTTGGCTCAGGAGTGGAGTCATCAACTAACCCAGAGGACAGTGGTCCAATCCGCAGCTTCTCCAGTTTGCCAAAGTGTCCTTGGGCAAGACACTGAACCCTGATTGCCCTGCGATTATATATAATAATCTCAGCATATTGAAATTGTGTGTGTGTGTGCATCTGAAAAGGTGAATGTCACTTGTGTTGTGACAAGTTAAAACACTTTGAGTGGTTGTTAAGACCATTTACAGTCAGTAATGCATATTTTGCTGCTTTGTATGTCCAGGATCTGAAGCCTAATAATCTCCTGTTGGACGGTAGCGGCGTGTTGAAGTTGGCTGATTTTGGTTTGGCCAAATCGTTTGGCAGTCCCAACAGATTGTACACTCACCAAGTCGTTACCAGGTCTGTGTTGTTTTTTTATCTCACAGTATCAATGACATAGAGCTAACACTCTTCCGTTTTCCGCCTGTTTCTATTACACTCATTGGAAATATCATAGATTATCTGTTATCTTAAGCCATTACGGTTTAACTGGCCAACTGAGAGCTATAAAAACTGAACTCTGTCTCTGGGACCCTTTTCCCAGGTGGTATCGCTCCCCTGAGCTCCTGTTTGGTGCCAGGATGTACGGTGTGGGTGTTGACATGTGGGCAGTGGGATGCATCCTGGCAGAGTTACTCCTTCGGGTACATAAACCTCACTTTAAAGACATATTCATACAATATGCCAGGTTTTGTTTCTTATATCATGCTCATGTTTCTTTATGTGTCCTATTATTGTAGATACCATTCCTCGCCGGAGACTCTGATCTCGACCAGCTGACTAAGATCTTTGAGGCTCTTGGGACGGCCACAGAAGAGACATGGCCTGTTGGTATTTTTTTTCCCAGTTTTGTCTGTGATTTTATTTGCGTCGCCATATGGTGAGAATCCTTGCATACGTGTGTCTTGACGAATGTCTCTGCAGGGAGTGAGCAGTCTACCAGACTATGTGTCCTTCAAAATCTTCCCCGGCACACCTCTGGAACATATATTTAGTGCAGCAGGGGACGACTTACTAGAGCTTCTACAGAGCTTATTCACCTTTAACCCCTCAACAAGGAGCACAGCTACTCAGGTAATAAGCTCACACTAAGGCACAGTGGTTGATCTGAAAGTTATAGTTGAAATTTGACTTTATATTATATCAATATGCTAAGGTGGTAAAGATGAACATAACGCAACATGTTGTGTAAGGGCTGGGCAATACAAATATATATCTATAATTATTGGAAATATAATTTTCATCGATGGCAACATGGCAAAATATTATAATTTAATTATGCATTGTGTTAGCACAGTGAATTGATTTACCTTTGTTCTCTGCTAATAGAGTTTAAAAAAAAACTCAAGAGGAAATATCTGTTTTTATAATGTGACATATATTTCTCTATTATAAATCAATATTTACAAATTTATCTTAATATAATTGTTACCATGTAACCGAGCTCTACAAGATGATACACACGTGTGTACCTACATACCTTCAGTACAGCTGTAGACATTGCTAGGGCATGATTGGCCATATGCAGGTGATAACAAATTTACACTTTTGTCCGTTCTTCTCCAGGCTCTGAAGATGAAGTACTTCAGTAATCGGCCTGGTCCCACTCCTGGCCCCCAGCTACCTCAACCCAACTGTTCAGCTGAGGCACTGAGGGAGAAGGAAACAGTCGGACTCAAGAGGAAAATAGAAGGATTGGAGACAAGTAAAAAAAAAAAAAAAACACAGTCTAAGCTCATAATCAGTATCTATATACATAAAGACATGGTCATACTTCACATAATGTATTTGCTACATATATCAAATTCTAAAAGTACTCCCCTGACCTCGGTTTGCCCAAAGTCAAATAAAACGGGTCAATATTACCGTGAAACGGCTCAATTATGGTTTGAACAGGAAAGTGAAAAGTGTCTGCTACTAATGTTTGAAAAGCTAGAAATTGGAAAAGCTAGAAATGTTCAAAGTTAAATTTGGACAATGTTGTGGACTTGTGCCAAAGAAACTTCTCTCTGCATGGTTCACTGTAATCATAAATCTAGAACACCACTCTCCTGAACCTACCAATTCAGAGGGTGTTGGCTGCATATTTAACTACAGTAAATATTCAGAATAAAGTGAAGCAGAACTCACACACATACCGTTTAGTGGTTTGTGAGAGGGTAGGTTTTACTTTGGACGGACCTTGCTTTTACTGGGAGGTTCAAAGCTTCTCCAACTTAATCGTATGGTTTGGAAAATATCTGAGCTGACTATAAGCAATGCTCTGCTAACTTCTATTACAGGGAGAACATCCAAACACTTACAGTAGATGGAAACCTAAGTGGTTAGCAGACTGCTCATTATATGCATGTTTCACTTGCACGTGCAGTGTAGATACTGTAACTGGCTTTATTGTTAAGAACACAGACTAAATGTTAAACTGAATGTTACACTTTTAAAGTGTTTTTTTTTTCTATAATGTATGTGATGACAGTATTTGTATTAATTTCAGCTGTGATGAAGAAGAAGCTCGTTTTCTGACCAGATGGGACCTGGTGAATCAGATGGTTGCCATCTTCACACCATTCTGTGGCTCAACATTACTCGGGATTGTCCACTGGAAAAAGTCCCTCCCAAAAGAAAGACCAAATCCAGCACAAGACAAAAAAACACAGGGTCAGGTGTGGTTGACTTTAGGACATTTTAGAGGTTGTAGCTGTTAAACGAGTCGGGTGTTTGGGCCTGAACTTAGCTCTATGAATCAAGCTGCTGCTGTGTCCAGCAATGGATGAACAACAGAGACTGTCTGTGGTCAGAAGTTTAAGCATCAGGTCATTCTCCACCAACTTCTAAACTGCGGGAGCCTGTTGGATCGTGGATTTATGGGACTGAAAAAAAACAAGCAAGTCTGAATGATTTCATGTAGATGTATCTTTATTTTTTTGTATGTAAGACCAATAAATGGTGCGTATGCATATATGGTGTGTTTCTTGCTAATGATTATGTTTGACACTTTAAGCTGCTTATTTAAATAACTGACTTTATGAATGTCTTATAATGATTTGCCCTCACTGTTATTTAGGCATGATAGTGAGGATTGACATGTTCTCTGGAGTTCATACTATAACACTCGTGTAGTTCAGGGATGGCCGAAAGGTTTCCTGTTCATACTGTTACCGACCTTTTGTGCCAGTGGTTTGTTTACTCAGCATGGTAGAGATAGTCGGTGAGTCTGTCTGTCTCTGTGTTAATGAGACGTAACCCTGCCCTCAGGATGTCTCGAGGCTTGAAAGTGTCGTTCAACAATGTGCCTCTCTCCCTCCCTGTCCTTTCTCTTCAACATCATTGTGATCCCACACAATCTGATATGTCAGAGGCCTGGCGATCTCAGAGGCAGTCTGCTGCACTTTTGGTTTTCTGTCCAACTGGGTCAGATCAAACTCAATCCTCAGATTTAATCAAATCTATTTCTTATGTTTTAATGGGAGCCATTGGTCATTTGTATCCTCTGTTTAATGTTAAATGAGTTTTTCTTCAGTGTTCTCAATGAGATAATGTTTAATTACACCTAAAACTACGTCAGATCAATTCTACTGAAAAACCACACTTGGTCAGTCTGATTTCTTTAGGTTCTGAGCAGAGAGGCTCATGGATTTGAAGTCATGAACCCAAAGTTTGGACAAAGGCCACAGTGTTTCGTTGGAGCCTATTAGTAAATGTCCACAATACAGCACTGAGCGGCAGCACAATGACTTTCTGTGGTTGTGGTTGGTGACTGGGTCAGGTGACAGGTTTGGCAAACGGCAGCACAGTCAGAGAGCCACAGTAGCAGCTTTATCAGCTCAACCTCGTACAAAGGCCACCTCACTGGCCTGTAATGGTGGGACTCGGCACACAGTTGCCCACATGCGGTTGCATAACTGGTGCACAGGGTTTTTTGGAGAAAGTGATTCTCATGTGTCTGAATAAGGAAGATATGACTGTGCGAAGAACTGCAGCGGGATGATTACAGGCTTAGCATGAATAAGACAGGGAGGGGACAGCCTTATGTGAAGCAGAGTTTAAAGTCAAAATATGTCTACGTGTATAGATGTGTTAACATTATCTACAGAAGGTTTCCTGGTCTCGCTGAAGAGAAAATTAATGATTTAGATAAGATTAGTGAGTAAGCCTTTCATGTTTTATTGCTTTTTATATGATTTAGATGCTGCATTTTTGTAAAAGTAAAACGTTCTTAATGGTCCTTCTGGGTGAATGATAACAGCTAAAGTAGGTGGTGCTTTATTAAGATGATAACATAAATATCACATTAACATAATCAATATAGCATACCATAAACACAGCATTATATAACAGAAGCATAGCATTACATAACATTAACATAAACAAAACAGCACAACATAAATTCACAAACAGAACATGTATATAACAAACACAATATTAACAACATATACATAGGACTAAAAGTATTAAAAGAGATTTGTAGGGCATTTCAATCTTACATTTCAAGTCCTTAAGAATATCAATATCATAGGTGATAAATATTAAATATATATTTAAATCATGATTTTCTTTTTTTCTTTCCTTGACCCACTAGCCTTCCTGATGGATTGCTTATTAAAAACCAGATGACAGTTAGATGTTGCATGAACAAATGGTTCTCACCCTCTTGATTGTTTAGTTAAGTGTTGTCTAGTGTAGTGATTTATTTAATTGACAGTTGCAACATTCAGACCATATCTTAATGTGTGGCTTTGTGACAGGCGTGGATCAGTAAACTTAATTTCTCTCTTCACCTCTGTGGTCATCCTCTCCTCCATCCCACCTTGTTGACGCGGTCAGGGGCGGAAGCAGCGATCAGCTTTGTGCTCTTCTTTTACTTTGAGTCCATGATAACGATGGTGATGTGACGTGGGAGGAGGGGGGGAGGAGGAGAGACAGAGAGGAGGGGGGGAGGAGGAGGAGGAGAGACAGCAGCGACCAGGCTGGTAGGCAGGGAGAGGGAGAGAGAGAGAGAGAGAGAGAACACACGCGTGTGGCGGTGATTTCTTGTTTAGGTGGAAGAAGGCGACGGAGAAGAAAAACAGCTCGTCTTCCTCCTCCTCTCAGACGGATTGTATTCACTGGCTCGGGCAGAATGTGTACGCCATGTTGTGTCTCTCAGGTGAGGAACATTTCCACAAACCTCGGTGTTGTTTTTGTTGTTGAACGATTGACGGTTGTACACGAAACGTCGACGGTCGTCGCTGCCTCGTCACGTGTCCCCCCGAAACAATACCAATTCTCTGTGGGACATCTGTCTCTGTTGTAGCTTCCCGACATGTTTGTCTGTCACGTTCATTCATTAGCAGTACGAAATGACTCGGTTTCCTCCATGGAAGCGAGTGGAGAACTTCTCTGTAGCGACGTCAAAGCAGCTGGAAGACAAAGAGACGCGAAGCAACGTCCGTCACCGACGACCCACCAACCTGAAAGAGAAGAGCCGTCATATGGGGACATGTTGTTATCTGGAAAAAACTCACTAACATTGTCTGTTCAACCGGATGCTCAAGTTGGTTTTCTGTTTTTTCCGAACTGTAGTGCAGTTACCCTCCAAACATCCTGCTTCCCAAAAACACAAATCACACATCGGTCCCACCTCCATTCAACATATATCTCTGTAGAAACGTTGTGTTTCTGAAGTGGTTATTATCGAGAACGAAAGTCTAAAGATGCAGACAGCCAACTACTTTCCATGTCAACTATGAAAACAGTGTGACTGTTGTTATTTCTATGTTTGAGGTAAGTTTTGAAGTTGCAGAATGGCTTCAAATAATCAATTATAGAAGTATGCAATATAATACCGTATGAAGAAAATGTATGTAGTGACTTTTTGCTTCTGATTCTTTATTCACAGAAGATCACATTATTCATATACTCCTGTGTGTGGCTTCTATTACAGCTGTTGCATGGGCAACTGTGTTTTTTATTGAAGATCCCCTCCCAATAATTGAGATTAGGGTTTTTATTATTTAAGTCGTTTAAAAATGCTAAAACAGTCACCAGTTCTTGATGCTTATCTGCAGTTTTGCTGCTTATTTTTGTTGGGAACTTCTGTTGGTGCAGAACTTTAAACATATGGTTTTGGCTTGTGATTACGTTTTATAGATTAAATGTGTTTACCGGAAAATAACCAGAAAATGTATCAATACCGAAAACTAGAAATATATAAATATCAGTCTTCTAAATAGCCGCTTTTTTATTTTACCAAGATCCATTAATTATTCCTAGGGAGATTGGTGGGAATGTAAAAAATTCCATTATCCCAAACTGTGCTGTTTTTTCTTGGCCTGTGTCCCATCCTTCAGCCACATTTTGTAGAAATCTGTTAGTATCTTTTGCATAATCTTGCTAAAAAAACAAACTGACCAACCAACAGAGAGGAGCAAACAGCTACAAAAAACAGAGGTTAAACCGATTGGTGGTTACATTGATTGTGTTCATATATTTGCGGGCTTTAGTTTGTATAAAACTATTGAAATACTTTGAAAAGACAGCAGCGAGCGGTGAGTGCTCAAGTGATGTTTGTAAAGATGGAAAGGGTTTTTCTCAGTGTCTTTCAGCGGACAGATTGTTGTTGACCACAGGGTCAACAGTGCTGAGCTGGTCTCGTAGGAATTTAATTACTTAGACACATCCCTCATATAAGGAGAGCTTGCTTCTATTTCCTGTTCTTTTCAGGGACTGAGAATGAAGGAAACAGGGAAGGATTAGGAGAAAATGAAGGGCAAAATGTAGCATCAGTTTCGTGGTAGTGTGCTAATCCCAACCACAGGCGCCTCATTTAGCTTTTTCGCCCTCTCAATTTATGTGTCTACTTGTAATTAACTTTTTCTTGCCTTTGCATATGCGTGCCCCTCTTGAGGTTTATAGGGGCCCAGGTTGATGTGTGGTCTGTTATTATATCCTCCTTGGCTTGGAGGTGGATGTTAAAGGAGGGTGGGCGTTGTTTGGGTTAGATTTAGAGAGAGAAGCAGGGATGGTGTGGGCGCTCACTTGTAATTTCTCAGTGGGAGCAGGGATGTTTGCCATGTTGTGATGGGACAGAGGGTATGGCTTTAGCTCAACATTGAGTGTTGTCCAAAGCACTGCGAGTGTTGGCTGTGATTGTGGGACAGGACTGAGGCTATGTGTAGGCAGAACAGCAATGGCACAGGCAATGCTGGCAGGGTACATATGTCAGGACAACCTAGAGGAGAAGAGGCTGCCATTCAGGAAGAATCTTTCTGGAGTATTACTGCGTAAGAAATTAAGTCGAGTATTTAAATGTTGCTCAACTCCACTCCAGTACACCATTTTTATTTACTAGACAATTCTGGAAGGTCTTATCTTTAACCAGGGTTCTACAAGATAACAGCTGCTGCTTTCAAACACCCACCGAAATTTTCCAAAAGGCTGTATGTGAGAACGCACATGTCCGAGTCAGATGCTTCAGAATTATTTTGGAACTATTCCTGCCTGCACCCCAGTCAAATGTCTGGAAAATTTCTGAGTGAGCCAATGTGAGAATACAGCAGGAAAATGTCTGGAAATGTAACACTTGCTGGACACAAAACTGAAAAAGTCAAAAGGTATCTAAATAAGGTGTCATACGCGTGGAAGACGTTGACGAAGATGTCAACATGGAAAGATGACTGGATTTAAGAACTTTTGGTAATGAAGGCTGCTGCCATTGTAGATCTGATTTAGACAAAAACACTGCTTTCTGCAGCAGAATTTGCCCTTCATGTCCTGCATGCTCTACCAGGGCGCCACCTCTCACCTGAATACTACATATATTTTCCTGTTGTTGTGACCACGTCTGACCCGGACAAGCTCCTGCAGCATTCTTCCTATGTGAAAGACAAACTCCGGAAAATGTCCGGACCCACTTTTCTGAACATAATGTCTGAAAACGAAGTAAATAATTTGCTGATGATTAAGTGTTGGTGGGCAGTCTACAATTGATTCATGTTAATCATAATATTGCATTTCTTGTAAGATGTTTTCTGCTGCTCTTAGGACTTCCAGCTGACTGGAATACGAGCTTTTTAACGTAGATAAGTAAATATTGTGAAATCCTGAACTATCTCTTAATGGTTCAGCCCAGCGACATTCACTCACACACAGATATCACTATCAGTTGGCAGAGCGACTGCTTGTGGCCAAGGTCACAGCTCGGCTGGGCAGGTGATCCTAAAAACAAGTGTTGATGGCCTGTAAAAATCGCTAGAGTTGTAAAACCCTAGCTTAATGTTAAAACAGCCCCCTCAACATCTGTAGTGGTCCCCTGAGTCATATGATTAGGATTACTGACCAACTGCGAAAAAATTTCTGCTATTTTCAGCTTCCTCGCAGGAATTTTGCTCTGGTCAGCAAAGCAAGTTTCCCCACTGGGAAATAATTGTGAATCCCCCATCTCTGTGTCCCTCTGAACTGTCATACAGTTCGCAGGGATAATGTTTCCTCAACCTCATCCTCCCAAGTCTAGTCTCTTATTTGTTTGTGCATGGGGTTGAAGGCTGATGTAACCTTGTGAAATGCCAGCCAGCTCTGAGAATTCTACCTTTTGCATCGGTCAACCGGGAATACGTGGCTGGGAATGACATGTTATTGTGTTTAACTTTGTGCAACTGAACGCTCACATTCGCAAACAGTGCACTTTGAGAAGTGAAACAGGCCTCTAGGTAAACACAACCTGACGCTGGATTAGCCTGGTGATCTCCGACTGCCTTCCTGTTCTCGTTTGGTCTGTTTCCTTTAGCAGTTTATGTGACTCACATTGTCTGCAGGGGACTGTCTATGGCAGCTCTCTGTTTTTCGCTGTTCCTCTTATTTTTCCCTTCTTTGTTTCTGTTTTCCTTTATCCGTTCAGCAGACTTTAGTTTTTCTCGGTTGGTTGTAGTTGAGGATATATTTGCCAAGAGAGAAGTAAAGACCTCCCTTTGTGTATAGGAACCAGAGCAGTGATACATTTTTGCTGTGTGTATACAGCTGCCTAGCTGAACACACAATAGAGGAGCTGTCAGTCACAATCTAAGTGGAAATTGGAGTAGACCTTTTGTTACCATACCATACATGTGTGTGAGAAAGATCCCGCCTTATATTTTATTGTTCAAAGTTTTTTTTGTTTGCCCTCTCCCTCTGTTTTTTTCCATTTCCCCCTCTCTGCTGGTTTCTCCTCACAGCATTGTCCTAATTGAGATACACTGGTGTAGTTACATCTGAGCTTTGCCATGAGTCATTGTGGTCAACGTTATCCATGGGCCACAATGGTTTAGATGAAACTAACAGGGAGTTCCCTTAGTTTTAAAGCAGCCGGCTGCAGACTAGACCAAAGTAAAGTAGGACAGGGATTAAATATGAATGGATCAGATGGCATGGATGAACAAACAAGGACACTGTGGCTTGAAACAACCTGAGGTTTATCGTCCCACTGATGCAGTCGCTGAATATTTAATGCCCCCTTCTTTCATTAACGTTGGTGCCTCCACCAGGGATGTTATATTTTCACCCCTGTCCGTTTGGTGGTAGGTTGGTTTGGATGTTTGATTTGAAGCAAGATTCTGCAAAAACTACTGGACAGATGTACTTTATTCTTTGAAAAGAAGGTCAGACAGTCATATAGAATGCAAATGCACGCATTCTGCAGAGTGAAAAGACAAGGAACATTTGCAGGCGTCCTCTTTAATGCAGCTGAGTTATCCTAGCGTGTGAAGTGGGGGAAAAGTGAAATCCCAGGAGATAACAAAAAGGATGAGGAGGGGTGTGACAAGGTCGAGCTGGAGGAGACGAGTACGAGAGCTGGAGCTCTGATACTTAGACATGGTGTCATGTGAAACTGATGTGAGGCAGGTTATTAAAGGTCAGTTTTGGCATTTACATAAGAATTATAAATACAGTAGAAATGTTGCATTACAGGTCCCATTCAGAATTAGTTAGATGAGGATCGCCTCACTCCTTTAACTGGCTCTGTATCAGTCTGCCCCCATATTTCCATTTGCTGTGCTTACAGTGATGTAGTGAGTGACCCATTTTTGTGAACAGTCTGTTATATAAGCAGCTGCATCAGTGTGGCTCCTTGCACCTGAGTTAACCCCTGTGCATTTGTTTTAGTTTGTTTCCTGTTTCCCTCATCACTGCTGCTTTGAAGAGAATAAGGCAGTGAAGGATAGAGGAGGGGAAGACATAGTAATTATCATCAGCGCTCGCGGTCTGATCACAGATGTGGGTTTCGGGATTGTCCACATAAAGGAGTCTATCACATTAGCATCCAGCTGGAGGTCAGAAGAGGCCTCACTGAACAAGCCATACAGACTTAATTCTGTCTCTGAAAGCACTTGCTTCAATTTGAATGTTATTTCCGTTCATCTCCTAAGGGTTTCCTCTGCTGCTGGTTCCTGTACTCTATGTAAACCTGATTCCTGTGTGTGAGCAATATCGTCTTTCTCCTGACCCCTGGAACAGCTGGAAGGTGGTGGAGCGCAGGGGTGCGGATGATATAGGCTAAAGGGCAGCTGCAAATAACAAAGAAGGGTAAAGAGGAGACCGTAAGAGTAGAAAATACAAGAGATGATGACATTGAGTCCCCAAGTAACAGGGTGGGGGAGGATTGGAGAATGGAGATAGGAGTGTGATAGAGAGCTCCAGGCTGAGTGAGCAAGAGCTGAGTCTTTTTCTGTCTCCAGAGATTCCCACAATCAATGTGTAGTTAGTGCAGGTCTCACAATCAACCATCAGTTGTTAGAGTCTTTGTTTAATTTATCTCACAATTGGCTTTTTCCACATTTCCCTATTGGCTGCAAGCACATGACCATAATCATTGGAACAGCAGTATGAGAGGCTAGTGGGGGGTTGCTGTTGATATTGAAGTAGGGGTGTACTCTGCAGACTCTGCAACCACCTGCTGGCTCGCTGGTGGGCTGGGCGGAGGAGGAGGAGGAGGAGGAGGAGGAGGAGGTGGATGGCCCGTGAAGTGGGTAGGGTCAGGGTTTGTTACCATGGATATCCTTTCATGTATCTGTGTGTGGCGGAATTCCCTGGGACATTTTCTTCTCCTGTGTCCCCTCCTCCCTCCCTCTGTCAGCTGTGCAGACTTTGCTGTTGGGCCCCCTCACTGTGTGCAGACCGCTGGTGAAACACCCCCTAACTAATGAAATCTAAACACCCTCACAGCCTAAATCGTCCTGTTTCTTCCTGCCTACTCTCAGTCGGTTGTGGTTAATTAATCGCCCATTGAGAGAGACATGTGGGTGCAGCAGAGACAAAGGAAACGGCTTATCCTGTTAAGCTGTGTGTAGTGAAATAGAGCAACAGGGCCACATAAATAAAACGGTTTGAATTCAAGGCTAGAGGTCTGTGTGCGCTCAAAAGCAGAAATATGCACATGTAGAGAGGCCCATTGTCATACTCTCTCTTCCACGGTATCTCAAGCATTGGTGAATTATGTGCACGTGTATGAGCTTGATCCCTGCTCCCACAGTTATCCTTGAATTGATAAGAAACACCCCTGTCGGTTCCAGATTGGAAATACACTGATCTCATTCAGGCATCAAAGATGTCTTTGTGTTTGCTGCCCACAGCCGTTACCCAGATAGCGTGAGGAGGTTAAATTCATAATTGACCTATTTTCTGCTGTTCTTAATGAGTTCACTCTTCGTCCCAAGGAGGTTATATTTTGAGCCCTGTTTGTTTTTTTGTTTGTTTATTTGTTTGTTTGTTTGTTTGTTTTTTGTAAGAAAGATTAAGCAAAAAATGCTGGACTTACTGCCACAGAACTTGAATGGAGGATGCAATATTTTCAAATGGGGCAGATCCAGGATTTATTTTATGAGAATGTACAGTTTGAGTTCGAGAGAACTGAGCCCGACCTGATGCCGGAGCAGATGATTATTGATATAATTTAGCAAAAAAACAATCAACTGGGCCATCTAGAAAAGGCAGGGAAATCTGTGGACAGATTTGGACAGCAGGGAGCGAGAGGGATGTGGCCAGAGAAGGAGCTTGATCCTGGACCATGTGCCCGTTCCTGCGAGGAATCCGTTGTCTGCAGCATACCACACATTACTGGCATCTGGAGTGGAACGCAACACATCAGACAGCGTTAGCACACTGGCTTTACTACATTAGAAAATCCCGATCGTGGATTAGGACGCACACTCTGACAAGGGCTAAGATTACTGTTATGACTGAGCGGCAAATTGACCAGATGTTGCTTGGCAATTTGCCGGTTTTGAAGAATACATTTATTATTCACCAGAGGATCCACATCCAATAGAAATCCTGGATTGATGGGATACATTTGTGTATCCTGTCTTGGGGTTTAAGACTCTGACAGTCCACATGCAACATCCCCTGCACATCATTCCTTCTGTATCCCTACGCCCAGTTGTTGCAACTGTAACTTATTTAATACATTTAATATAATACCTAGTTTGTTGACATGCTAGGTGTTATAGATGTTTCAATATGAATCACTTTTGGCAGATACCAGTCACCTCACATGTCTCCTTTGAGGTAACTGTGGTGATTAGTCAGATGCAGATGTCACTAGATGCTACACAGCTTACCTGAGATGCTTCAGTTCACAGCCATGACACCCTCTAATTAAAAGCTCTTACGTCTCTTAATGCTGTAATGGTAGTTTATAAGTTTCCCTGTAGCTCAAAAAGACTCAGCTATGGTCAGACTAGAATTGCCATGTTACCCACAGTGGCACCATTTGCTTCACACGTGCACAGTTGGTGTCACATCCCATAACGGGAGAAAATGCATAGAAAAATAGTGCATATGAGCCCTCCAGTGGAGCACCAGTTTAGCCCCACAGTCGACCACACCTTTCACCACAGCAGTGTGTGTTCTGCCATCTGAGAGGTAGGAGGCTTCTACAGGCAGGGTGGAGTGGCTACAGAAAGATGTTATACTGTATAATTATAGAGCCTCCTCTTTCCTAAATAGAACAACGGGCCTGTCTTTATGAGAAGGCCTGTCAGAGGAAACCGAGTAGGCCTGTGTGTGTGTGTCTTCAGAAGACAAGAGCCTTCGCTGTCTGACTCTGTACTGACCAAGAGTTGCCTCTATGAAGCAATGGGAGGGATTTGTCCTCTGTGATCGTAATAGAAACCATGAATGAGCAAAAGAGACAGCCAGACGAGTGTCTTCCATCGCAAAGTTTTCATCTGTTCAGTTCGTTGCAATAATTTTGTCTTCCTGTTCAAACCTGTGGTAAATTATAAGTGTGGGATCGTGAAGGCTGAAGCTCCGGAAAGATAAAGTACACTCCCACACACAACTGTCCCAAAATGACTCCACTCTCAGATCTTAGATTCTGTGTGATTAACCTTGAATGCCTTTTGCTGTGTTCATCTCTCATCTCATCGTCATCCGCTTATCCGGGGTCGGGTCGCGGGGGGAGCAGCTCAAGCAGGGGGCCCCAGACTTCCCTTTCCCGGGCCACATTGACCAGCTCTGACGGGGGGATCCCGAGGCGTTCCCAGGCCAGTGTTGAGATATAATCTCTCCACCTAGTCCTGGGTCTTCCCCGAGGTCTCCTCCCCACTGGACGTGCCTGAAACACCTCCCAAGGGAGGCGCCCAGTGGGCATCCTTACCAGATGCCCGAACCACCTCAGCTGACTCCTTTCTAAGTAAAGGAGCAGCGGCTCTAATCCGAGTCCCTCACGGATGACTGAGCTTCTCACCCTATCTCTAAGGGAGACGCCAGCCACCCTTCTGAGAAAACTCATCTCGGCCGCTTGTACCCGCGATCTCGTCCTTTCGGTCATCACCCAGCCCTCATGACCATAGGTGAGGATAGGAACGAAGATCGACCGGTAGATCGAGAGCTTTGCCTTGCGGCTCAGCTCTCTTTTCGTTACAACGGTGCGGTAAAGCGAACGCAATACCGCCCCCCGCTGCTCCGATTCTCCGGCCAATCTCACGCTCCATAGTACCCTCACTCGCGAACAAGACCCCGAGGTACTTGAACTCCTTCACTTGGGCTAAGGACTCATTTCCTACCCGGAGTAAGCAATCCATCGGTTTCCTGCTAAGAGTCATGGCCTCAGATTTAGCGGTGCTGATCCTCATCCCAGCCGCTTCACACTCGGCCGCCAGCCGATCCAGTGAGTGCTGAAGGTCACAAGCCGATGATCCAATGAGGACCACATCATCCGCAAAAAGCAGTGACGAGATCCTCAGACCACCGAACTGCAACCCCTCCCCACCACGACTACGCCTCGATATCCTGTCCATGTATATCACAAACAGGATTGGTGACAAGGCGCAGCCCTGGCGGAGACCAGCACCCACTGAGAACGAAACTGACTGGCTGCCGAGGACCCGAACACAGCTCTCGCTTTGGGAGTACAGGGATTGGATGGCCCTGAGGAAAGACCCCCTTACCCCATACTCCCGCAGCACCTCCCACAGTTTCTCCCGGGGGACCCGGTCATACGCCTTCTCCAGATCCACAAAACACAAGTGGACCGGATGGGCATACTCCCAGGCCCCCTCCAGGATCCTTGCGAGAGTGAAGAGCTGGTCCGTAGTTCCACGTCCGGGGCGAAAACCGCATTGTTCCTCTTCAATCTGAGGTTCGACGATCGGCCGAACCCTCCTTTCCAGCACCTTGGAGTAGACTTTACCAGGGAGGCTGAGAAGTGTGATACCCCGATAATTGGTACACACTCTCTGGTCCCCCTTTTTGAACAGGGGAACCACCACCCCGGTTTGCCACTCCTTTGGCACTGTACCCGACTCCCACGCGATGTTGAATAGGCGTGTCAACCATGACAGCCCCTCAACACCCAGAGCCTTTAGCATTTCTGGCTGGATCTCATCAATCCCTGGGGCTTTGCCACTGCGGAGATGTTTGACTACCTCAGTGACCTCCACCAGGAAAATTGACGACGAAACACCATCAACCTCGAGCTCTGCCTCCAACATAGAGGGCGTGTTATTCGGATTCAGGAGTTCCTCAAAGTGCTCCTTCCAACGTCCGACGACCTCCTCAGTTGAGGTCAACAGAGTCCCATCCTTGCTGTACACAGCTTGGATGGTTCCCCGTTTCCCCCTCCTGAGGTGCCGGATAGTCTTCCAGAAACACTTTGGTGCCGACCGAAAGTCCTTCTCCATGACCTCTCCGAACTTCTCCCACACCCGCTGCTTAGCCTCCGACACGGCAGCAGCTGCAGCCCTTCGGGCCTGTCGGTACCCTGCAACCGAGTCAGGAGTCCTCCAGGATATCATATCCCGGCAGGCCTCCTTCTTCAATCGGACGGCTTCCCTGACCACCGGTGTCCACCACGGTGTCCGAGGGTTACCGCCCCTTGAGGAACCTAAGACCCTGAGGCCACAGCTAGCCGCCGCAGCTTCAGCAATGGAGGCTTTGAACACCGCCCACTCCGGCTCAATGTCCCCAACCTCCACAGGAATGCCAGAAAAACTCCGCCGGAGGTGTGAGTTGAAGATACCTAGGACCTGCTGTGTTGTGTTTAGTAATTGTTGCCGTTATAGTGCTTATTAATATTGAATTTTGCAGTTGTATGCATGTCTATGAACACACAACGCTGGACCAATGTATGGAAGTGATAGTTGTCATCCTGGTTTTATAGCCTCTTATTCGCATCCTGTACATGACACAGTTTTACTTGTGGGACTTTCCAGGAAATTAGCAGCCAAATTGCTGATATTTTGGCTAGCTCTGGTTAAGGCAACAGTTTGGGAAATCCTTATGACTGCTCTAAAGACAGTACTTGCCAATGTCAGCACAGCACAACTGCTGATTTGAAGCAGCGAAGACGATGTGATAGCTTTATAGAAAATTGTTTTATCGTTGTCAAACTAACATACTTTAGAGACATAGTATCAGGTCATAGATTTGTGTACTCACCGATGCCAACCAGGAATATTCTGTTGTTCCAAGCTGTTGAAATTATATATATACCAATTATTAGTTTTTTTTTTATCACTAAAAGTACCAGATGGTTTTTTTTCTCTATATTTCTTCAGCATTTCAAAGCAGTTTTGTTGGAATTAGTGAGTATGTTACAACAACCAATGCATTTTGGTCTCATGATACATGGTACATTTCTTTGTGCCTCATTCACTTCCTCACAGGAAGGTCAAACAGCAGAAGCTGCAGCCGACAGCGACTGATGTTAAAAGAGCACTTAAACCCTGGTCCTCTCTTAAAAGTGCCCTGTAAATACATTACGTGTGTATCCGATGGTTCAGGATGGTGTAAACAATTGTGAAAGCTAATCTGATTATGTTTTTCTCTGTGTGCAGCTGGCCTGCTGCTGCGGCTCGGCGGCCTGCTCATGCTGCTGCAACTGCTGCCCCAAGATAAAGCAGTCCACAGGGACCCGGTTTATGTACGCCCTTTACTTCCTGTTGGTCACCGTCGTCTGTGTCATCATGATGTCCCCCACTGTGGCGAAGGCGCTGGAAGATGTGAGTACATACGTTTTGATGGAATACTCATGACACATGTATACATGCACACATTCTGAATAGAGTAGACTGCACAATATACACCTGATAAGTCTACTCAGAAATGTATTTGTGGTTTTTATCTGTTTGATTCATATTTTAACATTCATATGATTGAGGAGTTTGTTTTTGGTTGAAAGTGTCACTTGTAAGAGGATCGGGAGGAAATTAAAGCACAGAGAGAAAATACCAGTTACCAAACATAATGTGACAGTCAGCTGTGTTTACAGCCAGAGATCGTCAAATGCCCCAGAATAAGAGTGATAGGCCTGGTCGCGTGTCACTCACACACTGTCCTGTCTGCAGCTCCAGAGAGAGGCAGAAGAGAGGACATGGAAATTCACATAGCAGCAGTCTTTGTTTTTACTTTAAACCACTGATTTATCATCTTATAATATCTCAAATTATATCCCAGAAAGGTGTAAAAAGTGATGAATGTTGTTTTTCTTATTCACTGAATAGAAGAGTGGATTTGGCTCGGGGGCTGTAGTAACCCAGTCAACAGTTGCCTCAGTACCATAACCTTTACTGTTTGGCTTGTTCGGTGTGTTGACAGAAGAGTTGTGGGGTAGACACACATACTGACATGCAGCGAAGGTGAAAGTAACGATAAAGAGAATATTTGTAGCTCACACACTGTCTTTACACATTATGAAACAAAGGTTCCGCCAACTTCGGAGTTTTACTCTCTTCTATAAATATAATAAAATGTGCCGACATTATTTCGCTATCTGGAACGGTAAAGGATTTATTGAATTGCTACAGGAAACATTCATCCTCATACTGATTTAACCTATGGATCCCATGTTTCTCCACAAAGAAATAGGGCCACGATCGAGTAGGCAGAAGGTCAGGCTGGAAGCTGTTTTGTCTTCAACCAACCACCGAGCTTTTGAAGCTGGGAAAAGTTGCACAGGAGGACTGTAGTTCTCTCTTTTGAACTCTACAACTTTCATGTTGTTATTTCCTCTCCTACTTTGCCTCGTTGAATCATTTCAATGCAGGATTATTATTGGACTGAGGCTACATCGATATTACTTATAGCCACTTTTCCACTGGTCAAAAAAACCACTAACACACTCGCATGGCTTTTGATTAAAATTGTTATTAGTTTACCCATGTTTTAAAAAACCTGCGTGTACCAGCACATTTTTATGTTCTAAAGGTTTAAAGAATCTCTATCCACACAAGCATTTTGACTCCCTGTCAGTTGTATTCCCCGTCCATACTAACATGCCCGAAAACTCATCATATGACCCCTCAGGTGTACTGGGCATGTGTCTGCCGTTGTACTTAGAATCTGATCAAATAATAGCTCATCTCCTACGCATGTAAACAGTTGTATCATTGGAAAATGCAGAGTTAATGCATGCATGAAAATCACAAATGTAATGAATCAACAAAACGGGCCTTGCAGCATTCCCAAACTTTTTTATTTTAGCAGCGCTCTTTAGCAACTCAGGAGTTGTGTGGACGCCTGGCATATCTGGCAGAGGCGATGCACTTTGAAATAAAAACTTAGAAGTAATGACGTAGCCTGTCTGAGAAATAAACTAAACTGGAAGGCCTCCTCAGTTAACTGCTTTAATATGCAGTGGTTAGTTATCCTCAACCTTGTGAGTCAGACTGTAGTCACAGTCTGGTAGATGGTGTCAGAGATGATGTCCTGATTCACTAACTGCTCATCCATTTTTTATGCGGATAGCTCAATATAGATGCTCGACAAATGATGGTGCTGTTTTTGGTACCATACCTTAGTAAGTACACTGTGTGAATCCGCGCACACACTGTGCAAACGAAAGATAATGACAATACTTCATCTGGGAAGAATACGCTCAACTGACTGTGTTACCATAGCAATGACTGCAAGCTTCCTCCTCTGAGAGCGTATCTGATGACGGATATTTTTCCACCAATCTTCCTCTGCTGTCTTTTTTTTTTCTTCTTTCCATCTCTGCCAGTGTCTACAGTACAATATTAAAACGACTCCCTGCTGGGCACCTCCTCATGAGAGCAGAACCCTGTAAAAGGCCTACCCAGGCACAAAATGGCCTCTGATAGCCCCACGCATAGCCTGCTGAGTTACACACACAGTCATACACATACACACACTCACTGTCAGTCACACACTGAGCACAGAGGGAAGTCCCAGCTAAGAGAGCAGCCATTGTGCGTATGAGAGCGCCCGTCTTTTCTCGAGAGATTTACAGCACTCTGAACCAGCAGGCCCCTTCCCTCTTAATCTCAACACCATGGACATGCTAATATGGTCCTCACCATGAGACAAAAGATCCAAACCAGGCTTTTTACTCTATGTTGTGATCTGGGTGTGGACTGAGCTACAAACTAAGGAGATGACAACTCAATCCGCTGGCTTTACTTCACTTTAAGGACAAAAGACTAATAAAGCAAAGTCCAACCATGTATCATCTGAAATGTTGGAAAATCTTTTGTTTATGTATTTGCTTGTGCCTCTTATCTCTCCCTTGGTTAGAGATGGTTACAAGTCAAGTAAAATCACTTCATTGTCAGTGAAGGGAAGCGGAATTTGACTCTGTGGTTATTAAATTCAAAAGCTGTCTCTTCCACTGGCTCAGAGCCACTGAAGCACTTTCATTTTTCTGTTGAAGGCCACAGCAACGTCCTTATCTACTTAACTCCCTCCAGTTCTGCTCTCTTCTTTTCAAGGCAGGTCACCTGAGTTCAAAGTAATTTTCCAAACTTTATAATTAAACAGATTTCCCAGTCTCTCTGTCTTACTCATGCCCCCTCTGCTTTACCCTGCTCCCAGTTTCTCTGACTCGCTGACAAAAGGCAGTAATTTATTCATCTGTGTCTTTTGTGTGTGTACACTGACAGTTAGTTGTAAGGCCCCTCTAACAGCCTGTAGAGAACGAGGGATGAAAGAGGGCTCCATGGAGAGAAAGAGGGGTTGTTGTCGCTGCCTGTTCGCTCTTTTTGCTCCTTTAGAGGCATGACGCTCCGAATAGACACTATTGCGCCCTTTCTCCGTGGCCTAGCACTAGACAAACACGAGCAGAGGTGGGGTATCCTCATCAACATCATAATGACTGTTTTATGTGTATTATCCCTGTCAATCAGATCCCATACTACAGCGAAATGTGTGAGAAGTTGAACGCAGGAGAAAACTGCGAAACCCTGGTGGGCTACTCCGCTGTCTACAAGATGTGCTTCGGTATGGCCTGCTTCTTCTTATTCTTCGCCATCTTCACCATAAGAGTCAACAACAGCACAGGCTGCCGGGCGGCCGTGCACAACGGGTAAGAAGAAGGCCCCATCTTGTCTTATCTGTCATTAAACAGTTCACATTAATATCCAGCAGGAACGCTGAACTTCTTAGAAGTGCTGTGAAAGCAAAAAGACAAACTATACTCAAACACTTGAGTTGAAAATATGCAGCAACTCCGAGGATGTATTGAGCAGTAAAATATTGAAAAACATTGTGTTCTTGTCTTTGCTGGGCCTCAACGCAACAGGTAGTGTCGTAATAGTTCATTGAACATGAGTTAGATGTCAAATGAACTTCCCCAATGTTGACCATCAGATCATATTCTTTCTGAATAATTGTGGATTGGTTATACCAATGCAGCGCTCATTCTAAACCTGCCTGTTTGGAATGTGCTGTTTGCTTGGCCTGTGGTAATGCTGACGGCCGTTTTCTTTCTGAAGAAGTGACCTGTAGTAATTTAGTCACAGCTAGTTCAGACCCGCTGCCGGCCTCAGTCCTCAACCCTTAAGCTGCTCCACAGCTGCTGCACAGAGAGCTGCTACCCTGTTTATTCAAAGTTCAGTGAAGCTTAACTCAGTACGCAGAACCGCGATCTGGAGATTTAGTTGTTGCTGTTGTTGTACCTTGTTGTTGTGAGAGCGCTGTTGTAAATTTTGTCGATGAGTCCCAGCTACTGACTGATTCGGGGCACTGGTTGTCTGTTTATTTTAAGTTTATTAATATTGAATGTGTCAGGTATCTAAATCACACAATACTTGAAAACTGCACTTGATTGGGCCATGAACAATACACCTGCGTGTGAAGCTAAACAATTCTCGAGATATGCATCCCACATAGGGTTAGGTCACAGGCATTTCTTGAATTAGTATATTAGATATATTAGAATTAAGATTTCACACCATCTGTGTTGGCTCTCTTATGTGTTGTGGAAATTTGCTGAGAAGTGAAATATGCTGATGAAACCACGTTTCTTTTGTATTTTATTTAAGATAAATATGAGTATTTTTCCACCTCGAAGGTTACACCTTGAGTGTATCAGGAGGTCTGACCCTGAGCAGAATAAGATAATACATAACACTCAGTGTTCTGATGCTTACAAAGACACTTTGTTCCTATGTCACAGGTAGTGAACAGTTTCTCTTATGTTTTCTACTGTTTCCCAGGCTAGCTAAAGCAGGTGTGCTGCATGACTCATAGGTGAAGGACAGTGAACCAATTACATCAAATGTTTAATAAGCAATAGGGAATTAGTAATCAGGCAATGATTAAAATATAAAATTTCTAAAACTTTCAGAACTCTTAGGCTGTCATGTCAGGAACCTTATGCATGTTGATTGTTGGCATTTGATTTTCAATTCTTTTCATATAATTTTTTCACTTTATTTAATGTTTTTAAAAGTAAACTTTGTAATGTTTTCCTGTATAACATTTAACAATATAGTTTTTTCTTTGCATGTCAGGTTCTGGTTGCTGAAGTTTATTGTGCTGGTGGCATGCTGCGCTGGAGGATTCTTCCTCCCAGAAGAGGAAACCTTTCTGGAAGGTAAAAATGGGACACTTAGCTCTGGAGCTGTTAATTAACGTATCACTAACATAACCACATCTCTGTAGTTGCAAAGCAAAAGGTAGGAGACAGCAAGTGATATGGTAACAGTTAGTAACACAGTTAGTTATTTGCATCATTTGGCTGAAACTTCCTTAAGAACCCTGAGGATTTCAGTAGTCTAACAGTTTGATAGTCTCTTGTGTTGCAGAAGATTGAAGATGCCTGGCTTGTCATCACTCAAACGATATCCTTGTCTTTCTCTCTCTCTTATTCAATGTTACAGTGTGGCGCTACGTGGGAGCCGCTGGCGGGTCCCTTTTCCTCCTGATCCAGCTCAAGCTGTTGGTGGAGTTTGCACACAGATGGAACACAAACTGGTGAAAGCAACACGTCTTCTCTTTGCTCTTGTCTCTTTTGTCCCATGAACTTCTCAAACTTGCTGTGATTTCTATTTGTTCATGAGATACTCTGAGGGTCAGATGTATTCTTCCGCAGGGTGTTTTTGGATGTAAATAGTTTGGAAAGAGGGCGTCATGTAGCTTTGTGTGTTTGTGAGTGGAGGGGAGTCTTGGCAGCAGGCCATCCTCGCTGCAGATTCACATGGTCTCCGTGTTCACTCAGTTTCCCTTTCTCTCTCACAAAGGCAGAGACACACCCTCCCTACAACAGTCAATTGTTTAAAAAAACTATTTAGTTTGATAACCAATTAAACTCAGACCTCTTAATGTATTGATATGCGCCCTTGCCCATTTTAGTAAACCCCAACTCTTTGTCTTTCCTTGATTTTTTCCCTTTAGGCCGACCCCTGTTGTGTTAGTTGTCTCTGTTTATTTTGTCCTTGTTCACTTGATCTTTTTACTTCTGTAATTTTCTTTATCCTTGTTCATATTTTTTTTTCCTTTTCGCTTTCTTTTCTCTCTCTCTCTGTCTCCATACCTCTTTCGTTCCATCTGCAGGAGTGCGGGAGTAGTATATAACAAGCTGTGGTATGCTGCTCTGGCCTTGGTGACGCTGGTGCTGTTCAGTGTTGCAGTGGGAGCCGTGGTCTTCATGGGTTGGTTCTACACCCACTCTGAGGCCTGTTTACTCAACAAAGTCTTCCTGGGCATCAACGGTAGCCTCTGTCTCATCATCTCCCTGCTGGCCATCTCTCCATGCATACAGAAACGTGAGAAACCTGCACTCGTATGCACATTATCTCAACTGGCTCTGTAATGCAAATAAGAATACAAGCATTTGCTAAGATAAGAACTACCTAAAATGTAACCATCTTGGAGACAATTTAATTATTTTACAGGTATTTTGACTTTTTAATTTGGCTAGTATCCCATACATTAATATAAAAGAGGCGGGATTTAGGGAACCATCTTTATATACAGTCTGTACATATGACACAATAGTCCACGCAGTATAATATAAAGTAGTGAGACATTTGACTAGAACTTTCTGTCAGTAAGTATATTAATAGTATTGAATTCACTTTTGTGTCCCTGCAGTGCAGCCCACATCAGGCCTGTTGCAGCCCGGGGTGATCAGTGTGTACGTCATGTACCTCACCTTCTCAGCCTTCTCCAGCAAACCAAAAGAAAGTGAGTATGAACTGACCTCCATCTATACCTACTGTGGTAGTCACAGACATTATTGCCTTGATCAGCTTGCATCTGCTGTCTTATATAACTGTGACACATTGTTGTGCATAGAAATTGGATCAATATAAAAACACCGGCAACCACTTATAGTGATGACGTTTGTCCCAGGCATAACTGATCAGAATAAGTGTTACTATATCCCAATTGCGTGGCTTCTGTATGATTTTGATACAGCACATCGACACAGGCGTCGGCCCTCGTGGTGGAAATCCAAAACAAAAAACTAATTAGGATCGACTAGCCAAAATGTCTATTATAGTTTTTTTGTAAGCTTTGCAAACGGACCACAAGGTAAACGGAATGTTACACAGAGTGGCCTGTATTTTAATTTAATTTAATTTAATTTTAAAACTCTTAAAGCACGGTACTTGTAGCAGAAGGTAGAGTACGAATTTCATGTACAGGTCTGTATATGAAAAATAAAACACTTATTAGAATACCGTGGGTAAAACTGAGATAAGCACATCAAACAAGGCTGCGAGTTATGAGAGAATGAGGAGTTACAGTTAGGTAGATTTGACCAGCTGTTATGTCAGCACTCAAGTTAACTACATACTGCTGTCGAGGCTTTGAATGCTCTTGCACCCACTGTATGTTAAACTATCTTTATCCTTCTTTCCCCATTAATGACACTTTGCCAAAATATATGTGCTACGTCTTTGGCAATCTCTCTATTTCTTTAAAAACTTCTTTCAGCTCATTTATCTCTGTCTGCACTTTGTTTTTGTCCAGTCCTGGAGATAAATGGCATGAACCAAACCGTGTGTGCGTTTCCCTTCGATTCGGGAAAGGAGAGCGACAAGAAGATTGTTACAGCGTTCGGAACAGTTATCCTGTTTGGTTGTGTCCTTTACTCTTGGTAAGACAACACATACAAACACACACATCTTTTTTGTAACCTTAGTGTATTTCCCTGCAGTATATATTTTTAGTGTTGTATATGTGTAGAGGTGGAGATTACGCAAAAAGCCGAAATCCAAACCATTTAACAGCTGCTCTGTTTGGTCAATGAAGAATCAAATTATGTATTTCATGGCAAACTCTAGCGACAGCGACAGGGCTAGTTTTGATTGGCTGTGACTTTGGAGAGGCGGCGTATGATTGGCTGTGGCTGACCTAAGCGCTTGAGAGGCGAGAACGGTGGATTTCTGCCTTTGTTCACATGTGTTTCCCATCAAGTGGAGGTATTATGTCTCTTGTGGTTGGTCCTTGAGGAAGAGGGAACTGCAGGCGATGGAAAAATGCAGAGTGACGGAATCGCAACCCCTCTCTCTCCCACTCATCTATCTTTTTATTTCTTTCTCTCTATTTTTTTCCCCCACCCTCCCTCCAGCTTGACGTCCACCACCAGGCGAAGCTCTGTGGCACTCAGGGTGTGTAGGAACAGTGAACCAGAGACTGAGGTAAACACACCAGTATTCAGAACTCACTAAGTGTGATGGCTAATGAAATATTAACACCGGTCTTACAGGCTAACTTAAAATCCCTCTGCCCAGACGCCTTTATGAAATTAAACAGATGATTCCCCCAATAAATGAAGCATGCCCATGTTTGTTTGTGTCTTACAAATATTCAATTCCAGCTCGGTGGTAACCTCTGTTTCCTCCTCCTTGCAGAGGGCTCGCTGTTGTTTCTGTTTTGGAAATGACACAGGTGAGGAGGCTCCTTCAACAACACATCTTTACTGTATCTATCCCTCCCTCTGCTCCCCCCTTTCTGTCTCTTTAGTCCATTCAGTGTGTATGCATATGTCCCCCGGAGTGGTGTTTCACTGTCAGGGGCTACGCTCATTGATATTCCTCAGCCCGATTGAGGATGGTGAGAAAGTATTGGTCAGCAAACACAGATGATGTCACTGTTACTAGGAGGTTAGTATGACATAGGAAAGCAGGCCCAGACAGGAGGTGCAATTGTGGCCAAGCCTGCACCGCCACCTGCTGGAAACAAAACACTTCTGCGTTATATATTGGAAAACATAACAATTAAATGTAGTTTTATATATTACATCATAATGTAGTGATTAATCTCAATGAATCGGTCCAGATTTATAACAATGTCTTTTCTCTACTGTTTCAAGCATTTCACACAGTCTGCAATTAGCTGACTGAACTCCTTGTGTTAATGTGTTTGTTTCAGAGGACTACGATGAGGAGAATACTGGTGGAGGACAGAACGTGTTGTACGACGAGAGAGAGGCAACCATCTACGGCTACACCTACTTCCACTCTGTCTTCTTCCTGGGTTCCCTTTATGTCATGATGACCGTCACCAACTGGTTCCAGTAAGTGCCCCACTTCACCTGCTGTATTTATGTGCACTCAGTACTCCAGTTATGGACAATGAAAAGAAGGCGATTGTTGATAAGCAATAAACAATTAAGCAGCTGCATGTGGACATTTTAACTCCAACTAAGTCAGATTGAGGTGTCAGAGGTCTCTGTGACTCAGTGTAGTCTGAAGACCAGTGAAGCTCACTGCAGAGCGAAGACTGTGTCTATTCATTATTATACTTTCCCACAAACCCATTCTTTGCTCATTTTCAGTAACTAACTTTATGTTCCGAATTTAATTTGATGTAGTCTCTTATTGTATATGCTCAGTTTTATGCAAATACATTTTATCGTATGACTCTTTCTTCTGCAGATCGAGGCATTAATATGACTAAATATGTTTTGAGTAGAGATGCATGAGAGCTAAGAGGGTTAGATTTATTATTTATATTAGTTATTCTGCTAAGGCTTACGCCTCTTCTCGCCATGTTAAAAAGGTGGGAGAACAACTCCTGGAAATCAGTTGAGTGGTTTTTGGTTTATCCTGCTGAATGACTGACTGGCAGATAATGATTTATAACCTCCTTGGGGCATGTAATAATTACATATTCAAGTAATTGGGTAAGTTTGCAAGCTCAGGTTTACAAGATACTCTTTTTCCACTTGCTTTGTTGACAAGGTCACTTCAATGTTCCCGAGCATTGTAAGTTTTAATCACGTTCATGCTGATGACATTATCTGTATTATTATAATTAGGTTTATTAATCAATAATTAGGTACTTTACATCGCCTAAGCAATTTTCAAAGATTAACCTGCGGGAAATATCCGGAGAATAGGCTACAGAGTTTGCCTTTCACACATGCACAACTATAAACTTTATGCGCACAATGCAGTGGGAGATTTTCAGCACACAACAGTAACAAAGCCTCTGCATTATTCAGGCGAGAGGTGGAGCCTCCGGAAGCAGCAGACAGAGACAGGAAGCAATGTATTTACCCCGGTTCAGAGATCATGTGATTTTCCTTACAACACATAGACACTTCCGCCTCAGCTCTTATCAGCACAAACCTGTTCGACATCTTCGTTGGTGCCTGACGTGTATGACACCACTTTGTCACCGGGAGATATTTCTTTGTTTTTTTATCATCAACCCCCCAACTCGCTAGGGATGAATCCAACAGGGGATCCCCTGCTGTGTTCACACTTTGAATCCTCCTGAGTTTCTACTGACTTTATACTAGGGGGCCAGGTGGAGAAATTCTGCAAACAATGCAGAGCCTCTCACTCCCACATTTGCGTTCACACATGCACCTCCTCTGGAGAAGATACGGAGGATCTGCAGAGTTGAGTGCATGTGTGAAAGCAGCTCTATTAATGCAAGTTTTCATTAATTTCATGGGTTACAAATGCACTATTGTCTATTGGGGATCAAATAACAACAGCAATTTATCTTTCTCCACTGTTTATCTTGGCTCATTTCTCTGACTGTGTGTGTCTCTTGCAGTTATGACAAATATCAGATTGAGAATATATTGGATGGCAGCTGGTCGGTGTTCTGGATCAAGATGGCCTCCTGCTGGGTCTGTCTCATCCTCTACATGTGGACCCTCGTTGCTCCTATGGTCTGCCCAAAGCGATTTGAGGCGTAGGACGCAGATCACTACATGAGTATCGTGCTACTCTGATTCTCTGGATACAGGCAGACATGAAGCTCCCACGCTGAGCCAAGGGACCACCCCCTTTTCCCCCTTTTCTTTGAAACACAACCCCACACTATCCTCATCTTTGAAATGGATGATTATCTGTTGCCTTGTTTTATATATGCTAGTTTATTTTTACATTGTTCGAAATTTTTAAGTTGTTTATACCTTGACGGTAATTTAAAAAAAGTCTTTACTACCATAACTCCTGGATTTTTGTATTACTTATAGGTTTGAAATACAAGAGTCATAGAAGGTGAATTCCATTAAACACAAGAAGAATCCAGTTCCTATTGATTCAGTGATCATTTCAGTCTTGAAAGTGTTTTATCTGTGTGTCTGTTTTTCTTGGATTCTTTCTTTTACTTTCAGCCGAGTATTTCAGTTCTGAACAGTTGTAGCAAGGGTTTTGGGACAAATTGATTTCTGGATTAGAGATGTTACATGACAAACTGTATTTATTCAAGTGTGTCCTTAGTAATCAGAAGAAATGTGGAGAGAGTGAATTCGATTTGCCCCTAACTCTGTTTAATCTCTCAGGCTCACATGTCGGCTGTATTATTTGTATGCTTTGTTATATCGGTCCCCTTTTGTAAGTTTTCTATGCAACCGAACAAGCTCTTTTTTCAATCTTAGATACGCTGTGTTGTGAGGTTTCCACTTAGATCACAAGGATAATTGTTTAAACCTTTTTTGGTGCTCCCTTTGAGCCAAATGTTTTCTTAGGAAAATCCATGTCATATGTGCAACGTTTCCAGTCCTCGACAGTGTTGTACGGGGCAGTGCTCTTTAAATCAACCTGCCTTTTGTAAGAGTGAAGTCAGTGAGGCGCCGCCTCTATAGAAGAGCTGCAGTGACACAGTGTGTGAACATTTACCAAAGGTAGATGTCAGAAAAATACAAACTACTCTGTCTCATTGGTTAGTCTGTTACAGAGAACCTGAAAGCATTATGTATTTGCATGTACATGCAGACACTCTTCCTGTTGAGACATTTTCTGTACAGTCATGAAGGCTTTTAACCTTGTTATGTTACACACAGCTCATAATGGTGGGCTGAATAAGGTCAGATGAGTGGTTTTACTGGTGCTTTATTCAACACTGGATGTTGAGTTTACTGCCAAATTCAGACAAAGACATTCACCTGTTTATTACCTGTGTGACAGGTTTTGTATGAAAATACAATATATTGTTATCTGGAAGTTCTTCTGTTTCCTAGTCGTCAAAACTAAACCAGTAAGTTGTTTTGTCTTATTGTTTACCTAACATGTTTTATAATAACTTATATGTACATTTTGGCTAAAGTTCTGTGATCTGTGGAAATAATTGATTCGAATCATGCTGTCATGTGACTTATCTTTTTGAAAGAATTTCAGCATTAAAGTTACTGGTATGAATGTAGAGATTAAATGGTGCTCACAGCAGCTTTGATATCTAACAGTTAAAATCAGACAACAGTACCAACAGTGAAGGCTGTGGAAATCCATACCATGTAATAATACTTTCTGACCAAGCTGTGTTTAAAAGAAGGAGATGTGCTTGTCATGCAGTTCAAAAAGTTCTCACTTGAAATTAAACCATCCATTGCATGTCATGTGTCTTTATTTGCAGATCACGTTTTCCTATACAGATTAACATTTAGAATGACCTCATGTAAAAATGTATATAAATGTATGTAGAAAGAGCACCCTGCAGTTGTATGCCTCAAACAACATATCTTTTTCCAGACTCCCAATAAGTCAATATGTCCTTTGACCACTGAAAACTTAAAGGTCATCAAGAGACAACTTGTAGTCAAAATTTGAAGAAATGTCCCAAAGGCAGACTTGAGACATGATGTTCAAGGGGCTTAAGAGGTTACAGACCTTATACCTCCAAAATCAAATCTCTTTATCCGAGGGTCTATGTGAACATTTGTGCCTGATTTGAAAGGATTCTCTCAAGGTGTTCTTAAGATGGAGCGCTCACAGGGCTAAAGCCTGACCTACAAATTTGAATCCTGTCACTTAAGTCCAATTAAATGTTTGTGATCAAATGTGTTCCTGATATATTATGTTAAAAAGAAGATGAGATCACAATGACCTCGATCTTAACCATCGACCACCAAAATCGAATCAGATCATCACTGAATTCAACTTAACATTTTTCCAAATTTAAAGAAAATCCCTGAGGGTGTTCCTGAAATGTTGCAGCAAAATGGCAAAATGTGCTTTGTTATGACACAGCGTCCTTAAACTTTGACCATCAAAAATCAGTTCATCCTTGAGTCCAACTCAATGATGAACAACAGATGGACAACCTGACAATATAATGCCTCTGGCCACTGGCCGTCACTGGCTCTGTGGCACAGAAATGATTGAGCTTGCTTATATTTTTGAGAATTGCTGCATTTTATTATATCTACATCCAAACAAAGTACCTCCTGCCTCTTTTCATACAGTTGTCATAAAATGCTGATAAAACTGAAGGTGATGTTGCATAGATATATAAAACCTGTTCATCATCTATACAAGAATATACTGGCTTCAGTTACATCACACTAACTTAAAGATAAGTATATAATGCCTCACTCTAATGACACAAAGTTAAAAGATCATGACTACAAGATGTTCCCAAATTCATCATTCAGTTTCAGCTCATGGTCTCTACCTCCTCGCTCTCGGCCGTGCAGCTCTGCTTCTTTAATCCATGTTTTCAGCAGCTCTCCAGTCGTCTCCCTGTAGGATCACTTCCCTCTCTGGCTGCACTCTGTGCTCTAAGCACTGACATCCTTGTAGTCGGCAGGAATTGTGTCTTTAGAGATGAGAAATGGGGAAAAAGTCATTAGGCGTAGCTGACGCTTATGAAGCATTTGTGGGACTCCCTCAACCTGCAGTCACTCACCGTTGCAACGATACTTCAAATTGGACCAGATGATGTTTTCCTGAGAGAAGCAGAACACTCCCAGTCGTCCCCCTCTCATACTGGTGTCAATTATCACGCCTGTGTCCGCCACCAGGTCTGAACCCTCGAAAAAGCGAGCCCTGGTGCACACATGAGGGGAAAGCAGTTGTGAACAGTCTGTTCACACAGGATAGATAGATAGATAGATAGATAGATGGTCCATGATGGTCTATTATTTAAGCCTCAATATTTGTACTCATCTATCACTTCAATCGCTTCCCAATCAATAGTCATCTGCTGTCTGCTCGTGATCAGATCACTCAGGACAGATGTTAATAACAGGTCTGAATGGGGTCTATGTGTCTGAGTGATGGTGTGTGTGTCTGTACCTGATGTATCCAACCTGTGGTCGGTGCTGGAGGAACCAGCGGTAGGAAACCTTGTCTTTCCAGCCGACGTTCCTTGGGTCTTTCCACAGGAGACGGACCTGCCCGTCGGTGTCCCCTGTGTGCCAGAGGGAGTTCCTCAGATGCTCACCTGGGCCTGTCTCCGACTTCACCATCTGAAGAGCCACAAAAGATGAGAGGGGAATAACTTATAGCTACTGACGACAGGTGATGATCTACAGACACACGTGGCCCTCACCCCTCACCTTGAGCTGTATTCCCGGCTCTGCAACAGCCCTGAAGGGCGCAGCCTGCCAGTAGGTTTGTTCTGTCTGCTTCCACATCACCACGTAGAACGAGGAGGAGTCCTGGTAGCCGAAGATGAAGCCTGTGTAGTCGTCGTCTGTCACCGTGTTCACGTGGAATGTTCCCTCGAAGTCGACCCCACTGAACGCTTGGTAGCCTGTAGATGTGGACAGCGGAGAAGGAAGACACAGCAGTGCTGGTTAGGGAAGAGCACACTGAAGAAAATAGGAAATGATAAGTATGACGGTGTCTGTACTTACCTACAGCCAGGCCAGGGTCAGAGTTCATGGTCTGCACTATCTCCATGCCCTGAGAGAGAGTTTATTTGTGCTGTCATGTCATACGTTGTTGCTTCATTTAAAGATAATGATAATCAAATCTTACTATCCATTGCCATCCAATCTTTCTACAGAGCACCTCAGGAATAAATTGCTTTATTAGACAAGCCTCTGCAGTTCAGCTGATTCTCAAACAAGCAGGTGGCTCACAAGTGGAAGCTGTAGTTCACCTGGTTGAGAACCAGCCAGTTGGGGTCGATCTGGGAGTCGCCCTCTGGGTCCAGCACGACCGTCTGATAGGCTCTGAAGTCGGTGAGTGTGACCTCAGCGTTCTCTGGGCAGGAGTCGATGATGTCGATGACGTTGTCTTGGTCAAAGTCGCCCTCGCATGCGTCTCCAACTTTGTTGTCTGAAAGTGACAAGGTCATGATTGAAAAAATCTCTCAGCGGCAAATACTGCATACACACACACACACACACAGCGACCAATGCTCACTGTCAGAGTCCTGTTGATCTGGGTTGGGAACTAGTCTGCAGTTGTCATCAATGTCCAGTACGCCGTCATTATCATCGTCATCGTCACATTCATCTCCCTACCAAAATAAAGTGAGACACTTTGTAAACGCAGCCATTTACAGTATATGTCAGCATACAGGAGATGACTACTTGAAAATGTAAGGATGAATAAAGAGACAGTTTCAAACCTTTCCGTCCTTGTCAGTGTCCAGCTGAGAGGAGTTGATAACCGTGGGACAGTTGTCATTTGTGTTCTGGTGTCCGTCCCCGTCACTGACAAGCCAGAGTTTGTGCAGGTGAGACCAATGACCTAACATCGGAACATCTTAAATATACACAACAATGCCACAGGTCATGAGAGTGACCTGGCGCTACCTGTCTACGTTGTCGTCACAGCTATCTCCAATCAGGTCATCGTCTGTGTCCCACTGCAAGTCAACAAAACAGATATGATCAGAGGTATGACAGCAGATTATTACTTCCACAGAGGAGGTTATTTTTGTGTGTATTTGTTAGTTTGCAGGATTATGGCAAAAAGTACTTCAATAACATTTTGTGAAGGGGTGGGACATGACCCAAGGAGGAACCCATGCAACTTTGGTTTGGATCCGGATCAGGGCACGCACCAAGGTTTTGTTTGATTTTTTCTTTAACATTGAGAGACATGAAAATAAAAATCTGAATCTAGTCATTTTAAAAGTGCTTCCACAAGGGGGCTGCTTGGCCTAAGCGAAGGTAAAGCGAGGTATACTTTCAGGTTGTTGTTCGGTTTGTTACCTGGTTCGGATTGGCCATATCAGGACAGCTGTCACAGGCATCCCCCACCCCGTCATGGTCTCTGTCCCTCTGGTCTGGGTTGGGGACCCGTGGGCAATTGTCGAGAATATTCTTCAAGTCTGACAGTAAAAACACCCGAGCGGCTTTAATTTCAACTTAATGTGCAAAAGCATTGACAGTAACATTTTAAAAAGAAGCATGACAGAGCACAGGCTGGAGACACAGTCTTTCAAATGCTTCAGCAGATGGCAGTGTTTGTAAGGGAGGAAGGTGGAATAGTTTCCATTGGCCTTCAATGCCTGGCAAAGGCTCACCGTGGAAAAAATGCTATTAGAGAGGAGACAGACGTGACCAAGCTCTGAGCAATCCAGCCCTGAGAGTTAAAGACATAACCAAACGAGAGCCTGGAGTGATAAGCAGCAGCAGAACCAAGTTTAAACAGGCAGTGGACGTCAGCCTGTGAAGGTAAACATGCAGGCAAACTGTTTCCAGTGGAAGAAATGAGACATCAAGTGAAGTATGTGAGAAACAACACTCAGGATTCCAGTTGGAACATTTTAACATTTAAAACAGTTTTCTACTGGGGCTTGTGATTTTTTTTCAGCTTGAGTTATTTCTCTGTAAGCCAAGGGTCTAACTGGCAGAGGATGGGAATTGGAAACAGAAAATGACGAGGAGCACGTTTTCCAGGTCTGGACAGTGTGGTCCAGACAGGCTGACGTTTGGACGACCCTCCTGGACACGGTAGCTCTGATTAACGTTATAAAAGCAGTAATGGTCCTGTTACTAATCCTCCAACAGAGATCACCATCCTACTCTATTCAGCCACTGTGGCCATTTATAAAAGTGAGAGTTGCTGCAGCGTGTCCCTGTAATTAAACCACCACAGAACTATGAGGACATAATAAACATTTGGCCGTTAAATACTAACTAATGCACTTACTGTCTCCGTCCATGTCATCGTCACAGTCATCTCCCAGCCCGTCCTGGTCTGTGTCTGTTTGTTTGGGATTGTCTACAGTTCTGCAGTTGTCACACGCGTCCCCATGGACATCCTTGTCGCTGTTCCTCTGGTCCACATTAGGAACGAGCCAGCAGTTGTCCTGGGACAAAAAAAGAAAGAAGAAGAGGTTCACTCAATAATGCATACGTCAGACTAGTATTCATAAAGCCTGAGAAGTCACCTACATCTATGTTAATGATGCCATCGCTGTCTGCATCATCATCGCAGGCGTCACCCGCCCCATCCCTGTCTGCGTCGTCTTGGCCAGAGTTTGGCACAAACACGCAGTTGTCCTGGGGGAACACATGTGCGTTGTTACGTTTTAATATAACAATGAATAAAGTGCATGAGAGGAGAGCGGGTGCAGGAATGAGTACCTGCTTACACTTGTTGTCTCTGCACTGGAGCTTTATGTCCGGATATGCATCAATATCTGTGTCCTTTCCACACACGTAGCCATTACCCGCCCAGCCGATGCCACACTAAACAACACAGGCACAAACAGGAGGGACAGCATCACATCCTGTGTACATGATCTAATGGGGATCAGCACAATTTGTGATGCAGAGGCCTCCGTGTAAAGCCCTCAGGATTTTTTACCACACAGCTGATGCTTCCATCCCGCTGCACCACACATTCAGCGTTGGCGTCACAGGGGTTGGGTTTACCGTTGGGGCAAAGCCTGGTGCCCTGGCAACCATTCACCTGGTCGCCCGTGAAGTCGGTTTTACACTGGCCGCAGCGGAAGGAGCCCTGATGAGGAGAGGACAGGGTCAGATGACGGGATATAGCCTCCACACGTCCGCTGTAGGAGAGTGTGATATAACCATGCACCAGTGTCCGAGGTCTTACCACAGTGTTGTGACAGTGGGAGTTGGCAGTGCAACCTCCATTCTCAGGTGGGCCCAGACACTCGTCTATATCCTCACATACCTGGGACGAAGAGTAATTCAAGTTTGAAGAAAAGGATCATATATTTGTATCACATAATTATATTTATAATATTAATAATAATGATTATTTTGTTCTGCTTTACCTGTTTGTGTGACTTAGCATAGGATACTCCTACTCCGTTTATCTGTGGTCCGGTGTAACCCTGAGGGCATCTCTCACAGAGAAAACCAGGAGCAGTGTTCACACACCGGACACCAGGGAAACACGGCTTAAACTGACACTAAAACACACAACAAAACACAAGCTGGTCAAACGTTAACGAGTGGAACTTCCATGTACTGGTTGCAGAGACCCATGGAAGATAAAAATGGATGTAAACTGTACCTCGTCTACGTCATCACAGTGAACCCCGTCCCCTGTGTATCCATCCGGACAGGGGGCACAGCGGAAATCCCCCGACTCTGAGTGGATGCACATGTTCTGTCTGAAGCAGGTTCCAGGTGGACACTGAGTCAGAGGACGAGGCTGCATGACTTCCTGCCCTGGACCTGGAGGTGGACCTGTGTTGGTTGGAGAACCGCCAAGACCTGTTGGCACAAATAGAGAAACATAAGCTCCTTCACGAAATGTCCCTTTGTCAGACTATGGTACATTTATAGCGTTTTATATACTGCTTACCGCAGGCAAGACACTCAGCGATGGTGTTCCTCAGAAAAGTTGTCTCTTTAATCTGAACCGGAGAGAAACAGGTTGTAGAACTGTCATAATAACTGTCACCTGGGTAAATATATGATGTACCCACAGCATACAGTTTATTCAGAGAAGCAAATAATACTTTTTCAATGAGTAGTGACATCTGAATGAGATTATGAGGTTATGAAAAGCTATAAAATGTGTGTCTGCTGAGGTGATGAGTTTTAAACGTGTTTTACAGCCTTGGGATTCTGTTTGATACATAATCTCCTAAGGAATCCTCTTTTTATTCATCCACTTCTGTCTGCTGCGGAGGTGGATGTCTGATTGTGATTTATTCAGGTGTCTGTTGCTGAATAAAACCTTCAAACAAGGCAGCACCAAATTTCATACATATCAGGCCCCTGAATGTGCCAGATTTTTTCCCTTCAAAATCCATGAATCATTCTCTGAGAAATCTAGGAAAACATTGAAAAACGCCTCCCTCCCAATGTTAAAGAAGGTGAAAATTCCTAGATCTGGCCCCTGACAAACAAACTTTAGATTTTACCACCACAAATAAAAATGTAATTCAACTCTTTAAAACAACCAGGGTTGGAATTTATCAATATTTTCGACCCAGAGCTCTCAAGAATCACCAATAATATCATAAACTGTATATCCTTATGTACATCTGAATAATTTGGGTCCATTTCCATTAAATCAAACCATTTTTTTATCACCATCAATTTGAGCAAAGAGGGTGACATAGCAAGTTCAATGTCTTTTTTGATTGATTTTCCAAACCTTGTGATCAATGTCAGTGTTTGTTTCTTTCGTGTTCTCCATCGGGAGGTGAACTGAGTGTGGGCTCTACCTGTTTGAGCAGCATCTCCCTCAGCTCAGACAACATGCTCTTCAGCTCCTCCATGGTGGCCTGGTTATGTTCCTCCCTGCGTCCCTCGAAACCTGAGGGGATGTCACAAATCAGAATTACAGATTCTTTACATCACTAATAAAACATTCAACATTAAGAGATATTTCATGTGAGAGTGGTAAATATTTCCCGCTGTCTGAGAAAAAAAATCTTTAAATATCCGACATCTATCAGGTTTAAGTAAAGATGTCCTCACCCAACAGATGCACAGATTCACTGTGCTCCACACTACAGTCCTGCAAAGTGGCCACGTTGTCTATGGTGTCCTCTGTCACCAGCTTAAAGTCAGTCAGCTCATTCTGAAAACCAAGAAGAAAACAGTAGTAAGGATGAAATTAATTTACCTGAAGTCTATTAAGATATGGTTCATTCATTCACATTTCCCAATGCTGTTATTTATAGGATTCACTATATATGTGTTCCCAAGCAGTATATAAAGTTACTGCAGCATAATATAGAAACACTACAAATTGGTTTTTCACCTGTCCACTTGACTGCAGCGTCCTCAGTGCCACCTTGTTAGGACCCGATGGGAGTGACCCGAACGCAGCTGGAAGGTCATCCAGAGAGTGCGCCAGTGTGCAGTCGATGTAGATGTTGAGGCGAGCTGGACCACGCTGCAGACCCCTGGCATGTAGCATCACATGATGAATTCTGCCGTCTGCCAGGGAGGCGTGGTTGAAACTGGTTGTGCCAAATCTGCCGTCGGTCCTCAGGTAACGAATGGTAACTGCAGATGGCAAGAAATAAAAATGGACTGAAGGACAGGGGACAGAAAATCAAGAGCGAACAAGTTACAATAGCTGATAGTGCCGTGTGTGTGTCAGTTTGATAAGTCACCCTTGCTTTGTTTGGCCTGCACACTGAAGTCCAGGTACTTGGTGTTGTCTTTGGGGTTGATGACACTGTAAAGAGAGGTTGGGGCCTTGTTGTGGAGCCTGAAGGAGGAGAGGAGGAAAGCCTCGTCCTGCCCTTTGCTCTTCAGCTTCCCTTGGAGCAGGTCGGGCAGGCAGTCCGGAGACGCCAGCAGGTCATAGACTGCCACAGGAGAGGATTGTTAAAAATAACGGTCAGTCAGCAGTGAGGAACATTCAGCACAGCAACTGAAAACACTGGTTTATAAGAGGTGCTGACTTTTTCTTGTCAGAATGAAAAGAGACATTTCTGAGTTTGTGTCTTGATAGCTGTGCCTTGGAGTCTACTCTCCATTGCTACTGCTGAGTTGTGTGGTACTTTAGTACTTTAAGTGTGACAGCATATCTTTGTGTGTGCACCCGTGTGTGTGTGTTCATGTTTGTATCCTGCTGTGTTTTATAGAGTGGTAGATGGGAGTTCCAGAGAGGAGCAGCAGGAAACTCTTTCCACTGGAACAGTCCCCACCGCCTCACACTCAGACACATGCACACTCAAAACACTTGCACACGGCCATTAGCTGAATTCAAGATAAATACGCAGTGACGGGAAATTGTGTGGAAAAAAGTGTGTGCAGATTCCAGGCAAATCAAGGGTTTAGCACATGGACTTTGTCAGTTGTTGCTTCTCCATCTCATTTAGGTCACACTGCCTAGACCCTGGATTGAAAACTTTAACTCCAATTTAAAAATCCCCAAAAGTATATTTCGTTCCAGAATTTTTTTACAAAAAGCAGACGACAGGTTGTCTTATATAAATGGGGGGAACATTTTCGGGAAATTAAGATTCATAAAGCTTCAACATGCACAGCACAAAGAAACACACTGTGTCTAATGTATTCCAGAAGCAGGGTGAGCTGAGGAGCCAGTACTTACCGGTGCCTTCAGCTGAGACAGTGAGCACCAGCTGTAGCAGCACCAGAGACAGAGCTGCTGCTCGGGCCCACACACACATCATCAGTGCTGCAGAGCGGGTTTCTGAAGAAAGATGTTGATTTCCTCAAGTGGATCAATAAAGAAAATCACAGGCGCAGAAGGATGGACGAGTCCAGAACTTGAAGCAAAATATCAGCATGAGGGTTTTTTCTGGGGGGGCCAGAGGCAAAGTTAAGGGGAGGGTTCTCAAATGCTACTGTTGTGGCAGTGGCACAGGGACCTTTTTAATAGTCTGGGGGAGTGTCTCCCTGCCGCCACCGGCCAATTAAATGATAAGTTGTCCATTATACCGGTTAATAAAAGCTGAATAATCTAACGTATTCTACAAATAGCAAGACAGTTAATTTTAACATAAAACATGTTGTAATTCATTATTTAAAAAAGGTCTGTTAGACTGCTACATTGATTATCCTTGTAATATGAGTTTTTTTCCCTCCTCTTATTCTGTAAGTCCTTTGTGTCTACAGTCTGTTGAAAATGTAATGTGATATCATATCATAAAAATGCTCTAAATCAGTCTGTAACTGAGCCAGTTCTAAAAATGCCTGAAATGGATCTTTCCTGGATCTCAGGGGAGGAAAAACGTATTCCAGTTTGCAACCACTCCTCACAAACGGCATTAACCTGTGTCAAAGATGTGCATCATCTCCTATAGCTCACTTTCAGTAAGTTAGTTGAACTGTATAACTACAGGCAATGGTTTTAGTTATAATTCAATCTGATTGAATTTGCTCTAAATGCCCCAGCAACCCTTCTCTAAATTCCATCTGTTGAAGAATGTGGGGAAGGAGAAACAGAGAGGGCTACAGACTTTAAGCCTGGGAAGATTTCCTGATGTCTGCTACTCATCTTAAAGTTTTCTTCAAACGATTTCCACATCTCAACAGAGAGGTTTACCATCCCTCAGTGCATTATCACCTTACGTTGGTCTGTGTCTGGCCAAACACCTGGCAGCCTTCAGCAGTCTGACTGTCGGCTCCATGTTATAGCTGCTGAAAAGACATAAAACACACACAAATAAACGAAAAAATACTATTTACGACTGAGATCCAAATACAAAATGGAGGCATGTTCTATCAAAATGTATAAAATCAAACAACAATGAATTCTTATAATTAAAATATGAGTCACCAAGCTTTTGTTTTTCTACGACATTTTATAACTTCCCAGGAAGTATACAAGGAAGGAGGAATAAAACAAGAGGCAAATACGAAACTAACCTTGAATTCAAATATATATATAGATATATGAATTAGAGTTATTTGAGGGCTTTGTCTGACACACACATCTTGAAGCTCTTTAAGGCAATTTTTTTAATTTTTTGGGCCACATAAATATAAACTGACTTGTTCATTTAATATCAGCTTTAGAGCAAGGCACACAATTCCTGATCCGGTGAATCCAAATTTGAGTTCATCATTGATTTGATCTGGGATCCAGTAGCTGGTGAAACAGTCCAACCACATGGTGTTTTACTGGCTGCTCTGGAGTTTTATAAGCACTGGACTATACCTTCTCATTGATGCTGTTCTTTCTCATTACATGTACTATTTTTGGTTCTCTCTCTAATAAACCTGTTGTGCCTCATTCCTGTGTGATTACCTCACTATGACTTAACATTTAATGAGCCCTAAGGTCAAGTAAAGGGCCGTTATCGAATGACAGTAGTCAAACGCGGGTGATTTTATGATTCCTTAAGGACACTATAAATATAACAGTTCCTCTTGACAGGAAACATATTAACATATTTGTTTTTTCACCTATTTTGAGCAAGTGATTTTTCAAACAATATTTATTCACTTAAACTAATCAAATGTGTTCACCTGATATGATCAGGTGTTGTTTTCTTACTATGATAATATTTCTTAACTTTATATTCTTCATATAAAGTTATGAAGTGATTCTTTATCTCTGGTTTATATCTCTTAATTAACATATTTCCCTTTTATTTAGGGCCCAAGCACTGACAGGCACTTACAGACAGTGAAGCCCTATTGAAATTGTAAGCATTATTATTTTTCAAGCAAATAAATTGGATTTTTGAGGGAATTTAACACACTGAAATTCTTAACAAAATTTGCAGAAAATTTGAAAGTGGTGAAAATTTACTTTTCACTTATTTTCTGTTATTTATTTATTTTTTATTATTTATAAAAAAAATTGTTTTTAATTTATTTGAAATATTATTTTTATCCTCCTGAGCAGAAGTGGAATGCGCAGGATTCATTTAATTTAAGTAATTTTTTTAATTAAATTTGTTTTTTTTTAATTAACTCACACATTTTTGTTTTTAAATTTACATAGTGTAAGATATTGTGCAATGAATAGGTGGTTGAAGTCCTGCTAATTTTAGGGGTTCAGTATCTTGATAAGGACACTTCGGCTTGCAGATGGGGAAGAGTGGGGATTGAACCGCCAACCTTCTTGTTGGAGAAAGACCACTCTACCCCCTAGGCCAAATCTTGGATTTTAGCTATTTTGAAGCGTCTGAATACCTGTCTTTTAACACACTTTCAATCCATCTAAAACTTAAATGTAATCTGCCATTTATATGTAGACATTGTAATTATATTCAGTTCAAATCTTTCTCAACCAAAAACTGTTTCCAAGCGTCAGATTTTTAAATTTTATTGAGTTTTCATTAACCTTATCCTAAATTGTTCTTCTTTATTAGTTGACGCAGATTTTAAAACAATATTTCTTAATTTTATTTTCTTCACCTGCTTTACGTTCACTTCTGCAGGCTCTGACGTCACACGCCCCCCTCTATGAATCCAACATGGCGGCTGCCATGGAGCTGAGATGCTGGGGAGGAGACTGGGGTTTACCTTCTGTCCACTCCGAGTCCCTCATAGTTCTGGTAACGTTCTCATCCAACATTAATCATAATATATCCATTACGCCCGCTCGTGCTTTTAAAACGAGCGCTTCTCCGCTCTCTGCTCTGTGTATCTCTGGCTAGCTTCCATGCTAACTTGTGCAATGTGTTTCTGTGCATCTCTGGCTAGCTTCCACGCTAACCTGTGCAGTTTGTCTCTGGTGCGTTGACGTGCAGGATGATCGTGTAAATAATGTCCCAGTTGCACGTGACAGCGGTTTGCTCTGTCCTCTGTGTGTCTGTCATATCGCTGTGTCTGATAACAAAGCTTTAGTCGCCTCAAGGTCAGTTTACACACAGTTTCATTTCCAGTCTTTATATATCCGAGCTCACTCTCTCGCTGGACATCTATCGACTGGGATCGGTGCTGTGACCTGGTTAGAACATGAACAAACAGTTATTTCCTGTCTATTTATCATAGTGCTCCTCAGTGAATACATGCAGTGACAACTCTTGCCACCAGGTGACGCCGCTCATTTAAAGGACTTGCCATTTAGTGACACTCATGATGTTTTGTTTGCTTTGGTTTATTGACAACAAGCTGATATTAATTTTAAAATGCAACACATCAAACTTGGTCAGCGACAGGTCTGGACGTGTTCAATATGTGTGACAATAAGGAATCTCAGAAAACAGGATGTTAAACTTAATAACTGAAAATGTAAATCATGTCAACGGTCAGTATTTTTTTCCGAACGCTGACAAGGCGTCTGTTTGACATTTACTGGCAAATAAACCTGTGAGAATCCTCTGGCTCAAGCTTCACCTATGTGATTTATAGCTTTTCTCTGGTTTATAGTATTGTAAACTGAACATCTTCGGGTTTTGACTAAATGAGACCTTTCAAGGCGTCTCCTTGGTCTTTTGAACATTGTGATTTACAATTTTACAACTAATACTAAAAAGATGTATTTATTATATCTGTTATAATTATTTGTTAGTTAGTCCTCAAACTGATTCAGTGAAATATACACGTGTCATTATTTGATGTCTTTCCTTGTGTTTCTTGCTATAAACTGTGTCAAATTGCTCCTGGTGGTACTATGACCTCTGCAAACATTCAGCTGCATTACAACATTGATACAATATAAAACCAGCATCATTTCCCAGTAACCAGTAGTTCCATTCTAATTGACCTTTGATATCATAAATTCACTGACTGTTGTCTCTATTTGTATCTTTTCTAATTCAAGTGTGTGTTTTCTTTCAGGCATACTCAAAGTTTGCTGGGGCAAAAGTCACAGTTTCTCCTATAGACTGGACATGGAAGACTCTAACAGGTGGGCAGCAACTTCTCATAAAACAAGATATTTAAAAACATGGACAGAATGTCACGTGGTAATGACATGTGGTGGGTGGAGAGTTCTTTAATTTTACTATGATGCAATAATAACTCACAAATAAATAACACACAAATAAATAAAACACAAATACAATGTTGAATAACTTGAGCTTTGTCTTGAATAATAATTTTTATTCAACCTTCAGCAACAGTCCCAGAGCTGCTGTGTGGAGACGCTGCAGTTCAAGAACCATCACAGATACTCAACTTCCTGAGGAAACAGGTGAGAGGCCATCCATCACCTGGTCATCATGTCCCCATTTAACAGAATTTATGGCTCGACAGTTATTGTTATGATTGTTCTTTTTCCAGAGGTATAACGCAGACTATGAGCTGACAGCCAGACAGGGAGCAGACACCATGGCTTACATCGCCCTGCTCGAAGAGAAACTGCGACCAGCTCTGGTAAATCCATCGCTCCTGTACTTCTACTTGTTTTCCAGTGAAACATATAATTGGTGAGTCATGATAAGGTTTCTGTTCTGTGTCCAACAGCTGCACACGTTCTGGGTGGATGCAGAAAACTACGCCAATCTGACACGGCCATGGTTTGCTTCACATTCGCCGTTCCCACTTAACTTTCTGGTCCCCTGTCGCCATGCCAACACCGCTCTCTCCCGCATCCTTCTAACCAAAGGAGAGGCGCCTCTACACAGAATCACTGAGGTGGAGGGGAAGGTAAATAATGATGTGTGTGACTCATCAGCCTCACGTTGTGTCAACTGTGTCTTTTTATACAACTCTGACTCTTTCTCCCTGTCTGTGCCTCAGATCTACAGTGATGCTAAAGAGTGCCTGAATCTCCTCTCGTACAGACTGGGGACAGCGAACTACTTCTTCGGCAACTCGTGAGTTGTTTGATGCGTCTGTAAGACCACGTCATCACATCCCGAATATGTGCAAAGTGAAAAACAGAACGAATCAAAAAGCTGGAAAAATTTAAATGCAAATGTTGCCTGTTGAATTATATTTTTAATCAGGAGTCATTAGTTTTTCTTTTTAAGTATTGATTTTGGTTTTTGATTATTTTTTACTGGTATAGGAAAAATAGGCCAGATTTAGATTAATAGAACAAGTCCTCTTTCTTCATAAATACGGAATAAAATTGTTCATTTAGACGATATGATCAGTTGTAATTTATTGCTTTATGAAGCTCCCTGACAGTATCAGTCACATGAATTTGTGGTTACATGTGTGTTTGTGATTGTAGGCCGACCAGTCTGGATGCCTACGTATTTGGTTTCGTGGCCCCCCTCATCAAAGCCAATCTTCCCAGCAGCCCTTTGCAGAGCCACCTCAAACAGCTGGATAACCTCATGAGCTTCTGTGACACCATCCTCGCGGTGTACTTCAGCTCGGACCACCCTTGTAAGATCTGCACACTCTGGAGCGATTCACATTTTGATGACAGTTTGATAAAGACAGGGGATTTTTACATTTGCACACAAACTACTTACTAACCTCTCCAGAATGTTCCTACTCCTTTCATCTGTGTTTCCCTGCATGCTTGCTCTCTTTTGTCTTCTTCATTTTTGGGTGTGGAAACATTTAGTACTCTTCCCGTTCCACTTATTCTCTGCATTCTCCTTTTCCTTCTGTGGGCGTTCCCTTGGTTCTTCTCTCTCCAGGTCCTCCCCCGCCAGTTCAGGAAACAATGGATGCAAACCTGCAGAAACTAACTCAGCTTGTAAACAAAGAGTCCAACTTAATAGAAAAGGTGCTTCTGCTTTCCCTTTCGTTTCTCTTAATGGGTTCATGGTTGCATTGAACTGGTCTCAGTCTCAACTGTAACTACATAAACATTGCATATCTCTTGAACCATTGTCATATTATATTTCTGCTCATGCATGTGTGCTCTCACTAAACTGTACATCCTGTTCTGTAGATGGATGATAATCTTCGCAGCAGCCCTCAGCACAAACCGCACAGACCAGACCCCAAACCCAGTCTGCTCAGCGAGAAGAACTCCTCCCCTGCCTGACCCTTCACCCTGCAGCCCTGATCCAGCCTTATGAATCCACGTGGAACCGCCCATAGATGAAATGTGCTCTGACTCAACGTTCTTAAATATGAAAAAAAACCATACTGACAGAACTGAACTGCAGCTTCTGCAGCATGAAAGGGAAAATAGCTTAATAATTAATGGAAGTCTGACTATATAACTATAAAAAAGACCTTTTTAAGGCAAGATAATGATGAAAGATTTCACAGATGTTCATATGAAAGCGAAGAAAAGTGCTTGTGTGAGGTCTTTAAAAAGGTTTAGTGCATGTATGTGGTAAAGATGGAATGCTATGAAGTGGTGCCCAGTGAGAAAGACACAGACAGCTGACGGAAACTTAGAGTTGAATATGAAAAAACACAAAAATTGAAATTCCTAAGGTAAATACTAAGTTAAAGAGACATTGGTGGCTAAAGTAGAACGGTGTGGGACTAGAGCACCTTATTTCACCATTGAAGAAACCTCAAGTTACTCTAGTTTATAGATCTGTGTTTTTATCATGGAGCAGACATGGATCCTAGTATCTACTCTAAAATCTTCTGCACAGTAAATTCTAATAGAATTTGAAGTAGATGATTATGTACAGTATGTATGCAGTCAGACTATAGGAATAACCAATTGCTTGTATAGTTGTAAATACTTTCATGAGTGTCCTCTAATGGAGTCGACCAGCTCTTTCACAATCATTGCTTCGGCCTTGAACTCCACATCATTTCCAGACGTTATCTGTACTTTTCTTTTCACATATGAAGAACGCAGCCGGAGATTTTTGGCGAGTGTTGGCTTCTGTGTATATCATGTGGGGACGTTATATATAAATTCTGCTGCATGTTTTTGTTTATAGCACTTTCATGCAGGAATCTGCCCTTATCATCAAAAGCTCTTGAATCTCGTTGTCTTTCCAAGTTGACATCTTTGTGTTTGTTGTGTTTTTCACCCTGAGATATTTGTGTTTTTTTTGTTTTGTTCAGTGATGCAACTGCCGCCTGTTAGAAACAACATCAACATGCTTACTTGCAGGTGCTATATTCTCCTGACCTTTTCCTGCTGTAGTCTCACACGGGCTCACTCGGACATTCTCTAGATATTTAACTCGAGGGGATGGCTGGAAAAGCTCCAGAGAATGTCCGGAGCAACTGTCTGTGACATTTGTGTTTTCACATACAGCCCCTCTGGATAATTTTAGGAGAATATGTGGAGTTAAGTGCAGGTCTGAACGCAGCTTTAGATACACTGAGGTAATGGAAGGGCTCTACATACTTTATAAATGTGTTCATGCAAAACATTTGGGACTAACCACTGTTTCTTTCTATCATTTCCGTCTTTATTGTGTGAGATATTCTGGGTCATTAACAATCCACTCACTTCTGTTGTTGCCATAACTTTTTTAGGACCACCTTTTATGTGTTATTATTTGTTATTCCTGTTTAACAAACATTCTGCTCAAACTGAAGTGTCTGTCCTGTTTGGGAAAGACTCATTTGCTGCCTTCTGTTTTCCCTCATTATTACCGTCTGATTATCTAGATTGGACTGTAAAATGAGTTGCCTGTTTTTCTTCACATGTCATGTTCCCAAGTGTCCTCGCAGCTCATATCATTACTGAGTCCACTCTGTGTGCGTGTTTCTGTCATGATCCGTGTCCCGGTTAAAAATGTTGATACTCAAAAAGATTTTTTTGCTTTTGCAGCTTCTAGAAAATACTTCATGGACACCTTTAAAGCTCCATACTCTGAGAATAAAGAGTTCACTGGTTTGTGTGTGTGCGGTGCAGAGGCTTGTGAGGATCATTTGGGGGCAGTGTGCCTTCATGACTGCTGGTGTCAACATTGCTGACCTTCACTGTTTTGATACATGGTCATTAAATATATCTTTGTCATTTCTGCTGCCGTTGTCCATAACCTGTTCATGGTTGGAAACCATATATTATTATCTCATTAAAAATAATATATAAACTGTACTTTTGTCTCTGTATTTTATTTTTAAAACAGTAAACGTCTCCATCTTCTCAATAAGCCAGGTCATCATCAAGCCGTGTTATTGGCTGACCTGTCTTTCCAGTGACCATAACAGATGATTTCCCTGTTATCCACCGTGCCGCTGTGATTGTGTGATCATGTGTTTACATGTTGGGGAGGATAGAGTGCTCTTTGTCTGCTTTTGGCCTTAGACATGGAAAAAAAGGAATTGGATAATTTTCTCGTCATAGGTCACGTGTGGGTGGACTCCTGCTGAAACGCCTTTTGGTTTGTTATGTATTCGGTGCATTTGGACCTGTTGCAGTGATTTCCAGTGACTATTCTGGCCCTGTTCTCTTTTCCCTGTGTTAGAAAATATATATATATCAAACAGTGTCACAGAACTAGTGTTAAGCAGCGAAACCGAGTCTACCTGAATTCAGCTGTACAAAGTAAAGTGTTCCAACTTCTCTGTGCAGTGTGATCCGCTGCAGGACTGCTGAGAAGAGTCGATTTCCAGTAAAATGAGGGTTAGGGTTACTTTTCAAAGAGCTCCCCTCCCAGCTCCAACTGAGCACAGAGCTGTTCTGGAGGCCAGCAGCTGTTCCCTGAAGGCCTGCATGTGTTTGCCCTCCTCTTCCTCTTCTCCCCTCTCTCCCTCCCCTCTCCGTTTCCCCAGAAATGAGGAAAGGTGTCAGACAAAAAAAAATGGGGTCTGGAAAAATAGAAACATAATACTTGAATAATGACATGTCTGCTGGGAAAGACAAGCTTGTCATGTGAGGTGTTTAAAACTCAAATCCTCAGTAGCTGTAGGTCATGAGAAGTATTTGAAAGTTGAAATACATGATAGATTCAGTAAAGAACGTTTGTAAAAGTACAGTATATTTGTCTGAGGTATATTTCAAGATAAAAGAATCTTGAACACTTTTTTTACATTAAATTTGTGCATCAAAGTTTACATACAACTGTTGGTTGATAATGTTAAACTATATTATCAATCACTTATTTTTGCTCTTGACTCAATATTACAGCTAATGGAGCATGTAATGGAGTCCTGCGGCCCTCTGGTGGTGAGCGTGAGTAGGACAAGTGTTGAGCTGAGTCAATGATCAGTCCAGTTGTGCAATTAGAAAACAAAAATCGTTTTCATTCAGCTCAGGGTTAAAAATAGGTTTTACAGGACAGAGGAAGTAAAACAGTTGATCTTTGTTGACAATCAAATGCACATAAACACAAATTAAAGAACTGATCTGTTTACAAAGGTTATTTACACAAATAGACCTATTCACAATATGAAACACAATTTAAAAAGTGCTACAGTATCTTTTTGGAGATATAAACTGACAAAAGACTTGATCTATCACAGCTATGACTTCAATGTGTCGGAGCCTTTACTCACAGTGTCAGGTCAGTAAGGCAACTGAGAGTATATTAAATCAACAAACATTTACAAAACATACATTATGGCCATAATTACAGAATAATCCACAACACAATTCACTTCTCCCTCCACAAAACAAAGTACAAGATGCTCACCGGTGAAAAAATGTCAACTCTGATTGAATTCCAGTTATGTTCCACACTTGCTTCTCTCTTTGATATTTGCAAAATAACATTTTTAATTTCTCCAGGTTTTCATTTGTGTTTGATCTAAGGCTTGGCAATGAAACAATATCAATAATAATCCTAATGTCATTTTAATAGCAAAATGGCAAAAGTCACATATATAGCTCTATAATGACTATCTGTTGTGCAGGCACAGTGAAGAGGCATAACTCATAATTTACCTCATTGTGTTTGTTATCCTCTGTCCATAAAGACGAGTTTAAAACCACAACCTTCACTCAGGAGCAAAATCCGTCTTTAAACCTAAGACATAATAATGTAACATTTATCGTGATGATTATCGATATCAACTAATATTAGCATTTTTTATCTTTATATAATTTTTGACCATATCGTTCTGCCTTAGCTCGATCACAGGACATTGAGCTCTAGGCCGATCAGGTTCCTTTAAAGGGCCCATATTTTACACCATTCTGGGATTTAATTAGAGGTCCTGGTACACCTAAGATGATATATCAGTGGTTTAAAGCCAAAATAACTGCTGCTATGTGTGTTTCCATGTCCTCTCCTCTGCCTCTCTCTGGAGCTGCAGACAGAACAGACGGTTTTTGCCTGCCTCTTGAGCCCCTCCTCTGATTGGCAGACTGCACTATGAGTGACACGCGACCAGGCCTATCCGCGGTCTCCTTCTTGCGCATTCACCCAGGTAAACACAGCTTCGGTTACAACAGGATGTTTCTGAACGGTAAGTAGCACCGTCCTCATGTCTGTTCAAGTTTCAGCAGGACAGTCGCCATGTAGGAGTAAATCCTGAGTTACAGCACAGAGTTTCATTACGGTGTAATGTCTACGTTACTTCGTACTGAGCACAGCGACACGGCACGTCAGAAGAAACAAAGTGTAGCCGCTGGTCTCGAACAGTAACGCTCTCAGGAGGAATGTGCAGGGACACATTCTCTACCTTGCATCCCTCCATGCTGCAGTGTTTCTTCAGTGTTGTTTGTTGTGGTCAGCCTGTGGAAGCTAACAAGCTGCTAGCTCAGCAACATGTCTGCTGGGTGTCGCATTCGGTGTGGAGGGGAGGTGGTGGTGGAGGTGACTTTGAGCGGTGTTGGTGGGTTTGTAGGCTGTACTGGTACCGGCTGGGTGTGGCTTAGAGAGACGAGTGGGATCCTGAATGACATCATTCGGGGGAGGAAGTAAGAAAACGAGACGTTTCGACAACATATTTCTTAGAATGGACTGAGTGCAAAAGTCTGCGCAGTGACTGTTTTCATACTTTGAGGGTCCTTACTGACTCCTTCAAGTAATAACGGATAGTTAAAGCCCAGAAAATGTATTTTATACAATATGGGCCCTTTAAACAACAAAACAACCAATCAATGGCGCTCTAAATGAATAGGATCCATTTGTGTCTTCCTGCTTGTCTGTGGATTTAAATATATTTGATGTCCTGTCAGATCGGTGCTCTTCTCAGTAGAATAGTGGTCATTAAAAAAAACATAAAGAAAGTGATATTGTCCATCATTTAGTGTAAACTCTTCATGTGGGTAGTTGAGCTAACTGTCCTTGGTAAACTCTGGCACCTCCAGCACCATCCTGACTTCCAGACTGCCCGGCATCTCCAGGGCCAGAGCAGGGTGGCACGGCTGGGTGAAGCGCTGGCTGAACGTCCCCAGCAGCTGACCACTGAGGGGGTTGTAGAAAGACAGACGACCGAGCTGGTAATCCAGGAGGGTACCTACTCGCTCCGGCACCTCAATCACAAACACGCTGGACTGAACGTGGTTGTAGAGCAGCTGATATCTGCAACTGCAAAGACAAACAGTTGGAATATTTAGAGTGACGATGTGAGGTATCTTTAATAAGAGGGGAGAGGTATGCATACCCTGAGGGTGTAGGGACACACTGCAAACACCATGACTGGCTGTTTTCCCCCAGTGAGCTGCCTCTATTGGCTGCGCTGTACGCCACTCCAAGTCTGTACGCTGTGCTTCCTGAGACAATCGTCTCCCAGTAGTAACGCCCACGTGCTGACAGCAACTCACCCAGGACGGATGGACACCTCGACAAAAAAACACACATACTAAAGGTTTACACATGTTCATGAAACATTCCCTCAAGTAGGAAGTTGTGGAAACTTTGTTAAAGGTTCAGTATGTGAAATGTAGTGACATCTAGTGGTGATGTTGTATGTTGCAGCTGAATACCTCAACTCACCCTCCCCTTCCAAATATGAAAAAGAACATGTGGTAGCATTCAGTCGTCATAAAAAGTCAAAAAAATTTTAGTTTGTCCAGTTTGGGCTACTTTAAAAAAAATGGCGGCCTCAGTAGAGTGGACCCGCTCCTGATGTAAATGTAAAGAATTTAAATATAAAGGGTCCATTATAGGATAAAGGAAACAACAATTTGTACAATTAAGAAGAAACACACTAGTGAAAACATCACTCGCATTGTTGTATACTTATATTCTGCCAATAGATTCCGTTCACCTAAATCGTGAACACTGGACCTTTAAACTCACTGTTTGTCTGCGAGTGGCATGTTTTCACGCGTGTCCTGGGAAAAGTGCAGAGCGGTCTGGTCCTCTGAAAGCTCCAACGCAGGGTGAGCCGAGGCCTTCAGCAGGTGGAACCTCGTACCTGGAAGAAAGAACAGGTAGCAGGAGATAACTTTAAAAACAAATACAACAACAAAAACAGTCAAAGTGTGTGTTTCTTTTAACCTTTTGTGGAGATGAGTGCAGCCTCGCTCTGTTCGCTGGCTCCAGCCTCATTCACAGCTTTGATGTAAAACAGATAATTCTCATTGGGCTGCAGAAGAACCCTCTGTTCACAGATCCTGATACCTGAGATAGTTCTGGGAACACACACACAAACACACACACTTTAAACCATTGTACAGCATAAAGGTTTAATGTATGAGAGCAGCAGCATCACTGGATTCAGAGGCCAGCAATAAGAGTCAGATATAATGCTGTTGCATTGGGAACAATTTTGTAAATTAAAAAACCAGGTACTTACTTACTATTAGACAAGAAGCAGTACTTTTACTTGAGTGCATTTTTGTCTATTTATTTGTACTTTTACTTTAGTAATAAGTATAAGTACTTCCTCCACCTCTGGGTCATGGCTTGACGTTTTAATTTACAAGTCATTATCAGATAGTAATTTTCAAAGTTATAATAACAAAATATTTTCAAATTAATCATTGCATTTTTCTGCATACTTAATATATTCTGTTTACATAGTGAATATATTTCTTTCTATTTCTATGTAAAAAATATATTATTTTGTATATTCACTTATTCATGAATTTCACTGATGTTTTTTTCCTCTTTACTGCTCACACAGCAAATTCCCACACAGTAGGACTAATTAAGGATCATCTGATCTGATCTTATCTTATCTCACCTACATAATTTTCCTGATTCTACTACCTGTCAGATTAAAACAGTCATCTTGACTTGCTACAAACAAATGATCCAGGTCAGATCATGCATCATCTCAGAGACGCACCTGAGCCCCTCTCCCTCCAGGTCATACTGACGGCAGTACTCCAGAGTGTAACTCTGTCCGGGGTTCTGCTTCTGCCACCTCAGCGTGGCCGAGTCCCACATGATAGTACAGCGCTCTGTGTCAATCACTGGCACTGATGGAGCTGCCAGAGGGAGAACAAGGATCTAAGACAATAGACAAAGTGCTGCTGCCTGGATAAACCTTGATATGTCATGCAACAGAAATCTAAACACTAGATCAAAAAGTTAAAGTCGTTGTGCACTGACCGGTTGTGAAGGCGAGTCTGTCGCTGGGCAGAGAGCAGCCTGTGTAGTTGACAGCCATCACCCACACCTTGTATGTCTTATCAGGCTCCAGCTCCTCCAAGACACAGTAACTCTCCTTCACTGTCACACGGTACTCCTCGGACACAGCTGTGGACAACAGCAATATAAGTATGAAGCATTATGTCAACAGAACTATACCCACTACAAATACTGAAAAAAAAAAAAACCTATAATACAATATAACATTTATAAAGACCAATCATTTATTTTTGTCTCAAGATAGGTCATCATTTGAGATCATACCATGTTATCAAGCTCAGAGCAGTAAGTCTAAATAAGTCTAAATAAGTTTTCCCACTAATTACCAGGTTAAATAATAATAATAAAAATAAAAACAATTATATTTCTATAACACCTGAGTAACAACGTGCTTCACAAAATAATTGTAAGTACAAAGTTAGCCAGTCCCAGAAGCCAGACCATACGCCAGATAAAAGAACAACATTAAGACAGTAAAATACATATTTTTTAAACACACACACAAAATGAAAACTATACAAATGTCAGTCAAATAACAGTGTTTACCTCCATGTGGATCCTCCATGCAGTAGACCTGGAAGCAGTCTATGATATCTCCAGGGTTGACCTTCCAGTAAACGGTGACACTGGTGCTGGTGGCTGAGCCTGGCTCCTGGGGCTGCAGCGTGGGCCTCTGAGGCACTGAGGCGCAGAACAAAACACACATGCATGACACTAGACTTCATGTGGATTCACATGTATCTGTAAAGAGATGTCTGTTTAAGACAGACCTGGGATTCCCTTGCGATGTTCGACGTGTGAGCTGGAGGTGTTGCCCTTGGCGTAGTCCTCGAACACCAGTAGTCCCTTGGGACCCAGCTCCAGTGACATGGCTGAGTCTAGAGCTGCCTCGAGCCTAAACACACGACCACAACGTTTAACTTCTGGCTACAACAACAAACAAATGTCAAAAGCCGTCTTTGCTATAGGTCGAGCTTGGTTTGTGGAATCAAAATCTACACCCAGAATTCAATCAGTAATGTTATATCCCTGCTGGTCAAGCAGCATGCTGCACTGGTTATCAGTATCCAGCGACATTATTTAGTTGTTATGAAAACCACACTAGCTCACACTCCATTCAAGGACAGTACCTTGCACGAATGTCCTCAGGAGACTAATAGGAGAACAGATCGAAGAGGGGTTCATCAGAAGTGTGACTCAAACACTGATCACCAATCTTTGTCCAATCACAACACCAATGATCTAATCAATCTTCAGGACTCACCCGTGCATCGGTCTCGGCCTCTCTGGCAGTGGTCTCCAGCGTGGCCTTGGTGGTGTCAATGCTCTCCTGGAAGGAGACTATCTGGTCGTACAACTGCTCCAGCTTGGCCTTCTTCTCCTCCTCCATGCTGACGGACATGTTGTTGTACTGCTCCATCACCAGAGCCATCATCTCCTCGTTCTGTGCCTGCATCGCCACCTCGCCATCCACACACTGGTCCTGGTGGCGAGGAGAGTGACCAAGACACAGAGACACTGTGATTTAACAATCGTTCTCTGGTAAAATGATGTACTGCTGAGAAGTCATGCTGAACAATAAATATGAATCTGATCATGCAAACATTTTAGAGCAAGGGAAAATTAAATGTGTGTGACATTAAGTGAACATGCCTCACCTCTACAGAGTTGTAGGCCAGCTCCAGTTCAGACACCAAGTCCTCAATGTTCTCTGACCGACCCTGCAGCTCTGAGATCCAGTCACTCAGCTTCTCCTGTTATACAAACATTTATACGTAAATCACCAGGCATATATATATATGTACATGTGTATATATATATATATATATATATATATATAAAGATAGAGAGAGAGAGCTTTAGTTTTGAAAGCTGCACCAAACTTAAACTGCCTCTGTAGTACTACTAGTGATTAAATTCATCCCATCATTTGCTTCTGAAACATGTATTTTACAAAGGCAATCTGACTGATGTCTGGGAGATGGAGTCTCCTTCTTACTGTTGTTATTTCGACTGATGACACAGGTTAATCTTTAGGTCAAAAAGTTGCCTCCAGCAGCTTTAAGGGGAATCATCATGGAGGATTCAGCAGATCGCTCTCTGATCCTCGTAAAGCCGACTGCTCACTACTAAGACTGTGAGGAACAGTTGTGTGTGTGTGTGTGTGTGTGTGTGTACAGGAGCTGAGGACGTGTCGGGGTGTACAGCTCAGAGAACTGGACTGGAGACAGGTTTGCTAAGTTGTCTTGGTAAACTTGTCACCATGGATGTTCCACTCGGTGTAGTGTCTGAGTGAGGTGGGACTTGTATCACAGCCTTGATCTGCTTCTTATTTACAGTTTACAGGCTGTCAGTGTTTCTTATAAATACAACATCACACAGGCACTAGACCAGGTTCAGATTTCATCTGAAGCTGACATCTGATCATTCTCAGTAGGGATGCACCGAATAGAGAATTTGTGCCGAATAATAATCAAACGCTTGGCCGAATACCGAATACCGAATACCGAATGTGGTTGTTAAGTTTTTCATTATTTATTTTTTTTAATTTGCAAAAATAAAATACATAGACATGATTTTCAAAGAAAGTAAATGTTTATTTAACATTTCTGACATGTTGTGCAAAAAAGTGCAAAAGTTGGCACAAGTCTACTAAGTAACAGTAGGCTATAATGTAAACAATAATGTAAAGGCTGAGGTAAATAGCAAGTGTGCTTGTAACATCAAACACTTACAGGTACATAACATATCCCTGACCAGAACAGATTTGTCATCAGAAAGAAACTGACATCTGAGACAAGACAACCCAAATTGCTTTACAGACAAAAACATTAAAACAAAACAACTGTGCCTGTATCAAGCCATAGGTCTACTTAAGGCCAATGTATGCTTCTCCGTTTTGACGGACACGGACAGATAGGACCGCCCTCTCCAACGTGGAACGCCCTCTCCGTGCCTCTCCGAGGCTCCTCGGAGAGCTTTTCGTGCAGCTCTCATTTTACACGTCGAAATGACGGACAGCCCACGGATAGCACTTGGCTGTGATTGGTCCGCTAACGCCAGCATTTCGGAATGGAAACTTCCTGTTCCATTCCCTACATCACAATAAACCAAAATCACAACTACGACTCTATGATTAATGTGACAAGTGTGTTAAGCAAGCGGCGTTGTCCGGCTGACGGTGGCTGGTTAGAGCACTTACAGCATGTGTGTACGGTCACATACGGTTATAACGAACTTTGATAACGGGGCTAGCGGGCTAGCCACCATGCTAACTGCGGTGGGAACAGCGCAAAAACCCGCTGACTTTAATCCCACGGCTGTCATGACACTGTTTCTCAAACACCGTCAGGTTAGAAGCAAACACTTGGTAGTAGTTAGTATCGGGTGTCCCTGCTGACTGTGTGTGGAAGCTGGGGGGAGCTAGCTGCCTCCGTGTAGCTTCAAGCTGTTGCAGCTGTTGAATTAGCAACGCAGTTTGGAAACAAGACCGGGGAACCGCTGCGTTAAGACACAATAACAAAAGCATTTTGACCCGCTGGGTGTCACTTTATTCAGCAAAAACTGTCGCGTCATCAACATCCTTTTTCTGTTAGTTGCCATCGTTCACTGTGTGTGAGGAGCCGGGAGGACGTAAATAAACCAGCGTGGACTTATTCTATATACCTCATGAGGTAGGCTTGTCTAAGCTCGACTTTCGTTTCGCCATCTACTGTTCTGGCGGTGAATTGTTTTCACAACAAAAAGGCTCGTAAAACTATAAATCATGGCCTCAGTATGCTTCTCCGAGTCCGTTTCGGAATGACGGACGGACGGATCGGACGGACCCTTTTTGATTTATAGTTCTTCGCGGACATCTTTGTTTACGTTTATCGCGTCACTAGACGCTGTTTGCTTGCGTCATTAAAACGCGCCGCTAATATTCGGCCTTGTTTTTCACTCATTTTACCGGATACCGAATGTGGCCGAATGTGGCCTTTTTTGCAATATTCGGCCGAATATTCGGTGCATCCCTAATTTCTCAGTTTGGTCCAGCTTTCCCATCATTTAGATGCCAAATATTTTACTGTGATTGTTTATGATATGTTTTCTAATACATCTTCATATGAAGAAAAATATTTCAAAACTGAATATTTTCTCTCCTGATGAATGTAGCATCAAACTGATGAGCTTTCTCTAATTAAAGCTTTTTGAAAACTGTGGGTAATAAAACATTTTTAGATTGCTAGAAGGTGTATTAAAATATTTTAAATACAAATGTGGCTGACCCTGTGCTGATCCTGAGGAACTCCACAACAAGAACAGTGTGTGTATGTGTTTGTTTGTTGGTGTGGGTGAGGGAACAGATCAAATCTCAGTCTCCCCCTGATGATGACACACTGGACCTTTCCACAGATCAAAGTGGAGCATTACATCACAACAATTCAATGTGCTTGGCCACAGCCTGAGGGAAACACAACCTTGCCAGCATGAGTGGAAAAGTTATAGACAACTAATTTAGGACCAGTTTATTATATGATGATCCAACCAATTCCAGTAAAGAGCATGACTATCATAACCGTGTGTAATAATTCTGGTAAAGTGTATGATGATGACCTGCTATGTGATAACTGCCGTAAGTTATGGAAACTGCTGCTTGATTTCCCATAGTGTAACTGAACATAATCTTTTGTTAGAAACTTATTATGAACCCAAAGTAAGGACTTGCCATTACAAGTGATCTGATTTCCATGTGTAATTTCAGTGAAGTTGCCCTTTGCAAACATGTAAAGCTGTACATTTAAAACATACAGATCACAACATAGGCAATATGTGCTTTGTACACTACCTTGACTTCCTCATATGCTTTGTCGACCGACATCCCCTCATGGCTCTGATGTTTCCCTGACTCACATTCGTCCTCTGGCAGCAGACATCCACAGGTGAGACAGAACCAGTCCATCTCCTGCAGCTCAGCAGCCAGTCGGGCCTGATTCTCCTCCTCAGCATCGATGATGTCATAGTCAGCCTCGATCAGCTCTTCTTCTGGGGACACTTTCTCCTCTGCCTCCTCCATCTCCATCTCTACACCTCTCCTCTCCTCTTTGCTCTGGCCAGACTCAGGCCTGGATTCCTCTGCATCTCTTTGTGTTTCCGATTCAGGCATCTCCTCTGCATCCTGTTTAGAAATCATCTCATATTCCAACTCCTCCACAGGAGCTTCTGGAGCCTCTTCATCCACTTCATCTTGCTCCATCCTTTGCTCTGTATCCTCTCTTTGCAGATCAACATCTGGAGCTACATCCTGGATTATAATGATTGCTTCTGGGGCATCTGCCGCTTCGTTCACCTCGGCCTTCAGTTCAACATCTGGTTCTTCTGGTGGTATATCCTCTCCCTGAAGCCCAGATAAATCCTCCAGGGGAGTAAATGTCCTAAGAGGAGAAAAGACACCCTCGTCTTCATCTACGTCCTCCTCCGTCTTCTTCTCCTCTGTGTGGACCTCCTCCTCAGGAGCAGGTGGTGAGTACGCTCTGTCTAAGTCATTTTCAAGAGGTTCTTCTACCTTTTCATGAACTTCTGGTTCTAATTCCAACTGAGTCTCTGTCTTTGTTTCTTTGATTAGCATTGGTATATCTTCAGATGCTACAAGATGCTCATATACACTATCAGGTTCAGGGACAGCTTTTTCATCACTTGGGGTCTTGTCTGACCACTGACTGATGTCAATGTCCATCTCTACAGCTTGTCCTTTGGGGACGAGGAGGATCAACTCGTCACCTACACTCACCATGTCTTGAACTACAGTCCCAGTGTCGTCTGTGGGTGTTTTAGCTTTGACTTCAGTCATTGATTCCTCTGGTTGCTGCTGCAGGGCTTCAACCATTTCACGATGTTTTTCGTTTGAATCCGTCTCGATTTCGTCTGGCATCACGGGTTCGGCGACTTCGCTTGAAATCTCGGCTTTAACATCTGATTCCTGATGAGCTTCAGTGACAAATTCCGGTGACTGACTCTTAGCTGCAGCCTCCAGCGTTGCCATTGGAACATCTGCTGTATTATCATGTGTTGCCTCCTGAAGATCAATCTGAACCTTGGTTTGGATCTCTTTTTCATTCACTGCTTTTTCAGTTACCTCCACAACTGCTTGCACTGCACTATTGCAGTCGGTGATGACTTCGACAGGTCCAACATCCTCAGGAATGTCTTTTGTTTGCTCACACGGTGACGTTTCAACTGATGTCCTCATTTCACCTGAGGTGGTCGAGGTGATAACTTCCTCTTCGACCACGACCTCTGGTTTGGCCTCAGTCGTTGTTTTCTCATCAGCATCCTCCATCTTGGTGTCAGCAGCTGCCTCTTCAGATAAGTTATTTTCACTGGCTTCTGTTTGGATTTCTGATTGATCGTCCGTCTGTGGCACTTCGTTGCTCTCAGGTGCTGTGTCATCTTTGGCCTTCACAAGCCCTTCAGGCATTTTTTCCACCTCCTCTTGTGTCTGATATGGTTGCTTGGTTTCAGTCAAGATTTGTTCACTTTGTTTGTGCTCTTCTCTCTGATGCTCCTGACTCTCGCTTTCTTTTTGCTCTACTACCTTCTCCACCTCTTGAATATCAGGAAGTGGTTCATTACTGCTGCTAGTCTGGGGCTCGGCCTGGTCTCTTTTTACCTCATGTTTCATTTCCTTAACCTCACTCAGTTTAAACCCCTGAACTGATTCTTCTGGTGCTGTCTCATCTTTGGCCTTCACAAGCCCTTCAGGCATTTCCCCCACCACTTCTTGTGTCTGATATGGTTGCTTGGTTTCAGTCAATCTCTGCTCACTTTGTTTGTGCTCTTCTCTCTGATGCTCCTCACTCTCTCTTTCTTTTTGCTCTACTTCCTTCTCCACCTCTTGAATATCAGGGAGTGGTTCATTAGTGCTGCTAGTCTGGGGCTCGGCCTGGTCTTTTTTTACCTCATGTTTCATTTCCTTATCCTCTGTCAGTTTAAACCCCTGAACTGATTCTTCAGGGGCCTCTTCCCCATCCAGCTCTCCAGTCAGCATTGAGAGTTTCTCTCCTTCTATTTCCTCCTCAAAAGTTGCTGATTGCACATCACCTCTGCTGTCTCCAGCTCTGACCTCCTGTATCTTCGGTTCCTCTGTCTTGTCTATTTCTGCTTCTTCAACCATCCTTGTTAGACACCCTGTCATCTCAAACTTAGTATGTGAAAACATCATCCTCCCCTCCTTCATATCCTTCACAGACTCAGGTTGGGCCTCCACTGTGGAAGTTTCATCCTTCAAAATAAACTTCTCCAGGTAGCCGTCTGCCTCGTCTGAATCCGAGAAACGTCTCTTGTAAGACTTCTCAGACGTGACGCTCTCCGCCTCTGAGTATTCCTCGTCACTCCTCTGCCGCTGGCCTACAGCGTCCTCGTAGAGGTCAGAGTACATGAAGGACATGGCGGTGGGCTCCTCCAGAAGGATGAGGTCGATGATCTTCGGGGGTCCAGGGGAAATATAGATGGGTGTGAGCGTTGTCTCTTCGCTCCCAAACAACACTGAACCGCCCTCCTTCATTGTTCTCTGGCTCTCTCGCCTCATCCTCATCCTAATTCCTCCGTCTGCCTCGTCATCGTCCTTCCGCTGCGGTGCATCAGCAGGAGATCCTTCTCCGTAGAAGACCTCATCCAGGTGTTCTTCAACCATATCCACATCTGTTACAAAGACAAAAGAGTCTTCTGATGCAGAGGGGCTGTCTGTGACCATCTCCTTAGCAGGTGTTTGCTCCTCATCCTGGGGTGTCACTGGAGGCTGTTGTTCCTTCTGCTGCAGCTCTGGAACTTGTTCTCCAGGAACTGCATGATCCAAGAGGGTAAAATTCTCAAAGTAGTCAAAGTCACTGGTGCTCTCTTTCTGAGTGGGTGTGTGTCCGGCTTCTGTGTCTGCAGATGGCTGAGACGAGTCCTGTTCCGAGGGATGAGGAGAAATAAGCAAATCAGGACATAGTGATGTTTAAATCTCCAAATAAACAGGCATCTTATAGGAAAAATTAATTTACGTAAATGAAAGGACTAGCGTTAGAAATTAAATATCCCATCATAATAATTGTTCAAATCAATCAGATACGTACCTCTTGGTGATCCAGTACTTCCCTCTCCTCTGGCAGGACATGACTTGGTGTCCAGTCATGGGGATTTCGGGACCTGATCTGTGGAGTCTGGTCCAGATAAGACAAATTGTCGTGCAGCTCCGTGCTCTCCTCCTCATCCACAGTAGGAAGTTTGGAGGGGACCCTGATGTTGAGGATCTCATAACCCTCAGAAATCAAACTAAACAGTTGCTGGTCTTTGTTTTTGATTTCTTCCAGGTCTGGCTCTGTTTCCGTTTTCTCCTCTTTGACGTTGGGGAGAGAGACCTCCATCATCTCCGGTCGCTCCACTCCCAACACTGAGGCGGATCTCGAGCTGCCAGGTCGGCTAAGCCTGTCCCCCAGTCTGCTGCTCCTTCCTCCAGACCTAATCCTCCTGCGGACTATTCGCTCCTCATCGAAGACGATGGTGATCTTCCCCGCGGCTCCAGAGCCATCCATGCTGTAGGCTTCAGAATTGGAGCTTGTCTCGGAGGCCCAGGGAGTAGAGCAGCGGCTGGAGGCTGTCTCCCAAACGATACCACTGTCCTCACTCTGCACTGTCACCATGGAGAACGATGGATCCACCATCAGGCACTGCAGTTTGGGCTTCACCGACTGGTCCTGGACAACCTCTCGCAGACTGAAGGAGGGAGAAATGGAACAGAGTCAGAGGAAAGAGAGATCAGGCTGTTTGTGCCATTCACTGGAGGAGGAAGGGGGATGACTTAACACTCTGAGTGCAAGAGGAGATCCTCCTGGCAAGCCTCTTGGAAATGCAAGCAGAGAACAAACCAATGAATCAAATCAAAACATATCTGAGCAGCATCTGCCCTAATTAATGTTTTGCAGCACTGAGGCGATTCAGAAAAATCCAATCTGACAACACCAGAATGCCCGCTAATCTTTTCTAAAGACGATAACTTGACGTGTCAATCTCCAGCATTAGACGAGGTGTTCAGGCCCAGGCTGCCAATGTGAGGGATGAGCTGAAAAATAAGGATGAAATGTGTCGCGAGCTGTTCCTCCCGCTATGAATACAGTTTGGTTCATGGAGGGGGGCTACAGCAAGGTGACATCCCAAAGCGTCACTCATGTAATATAAGAGAAGAGATGCCTGGACTTCACAGATACATCCAACATATCGGTGTCTTCTACTATTTAAGACATGTCACGGATAGCTCCAGCACTGAGAATGAAACACGATAAATGAGATGTGTGATATGGGATGGTGAATATATCAAATAGTCAAATAGAGCTACCTGCCATGCCACATTCACATTTCCTGCTCTGAACTGAATCACAGATGGTCATATTAAGTAAGTAATGCACTCTTTGTCTAGCATGGGTCTCATTCTCTATAAGGAGATAAGACAAGGCTACAAACAAGTGGTTCTTCCACTCACAGACTCCATTCATGCATCTCCCAGCAGAAATTATACAATTTCACCCAAACGGATCCACAATTGAGATTATTCTGCGTGTAAAGTCAAGATAAGTGAGTGAAGCACCTGTTCTGCAGCTCCTCTAACTCGTCCTCATCGTCCTGACTGACGGCCTCGGAGGTTTCAGACTGAAGCTCCTGCAGCTCTGTCATCTCCGGATCCAGACTCTCACACTCCTCCATCTTGTTAACGTCCTCCCGGCTCTTCCACTCTGCAGTTCCCAAAGCTGTTTTTCTGGATGTTTCCTTTTTCACTGCCGTCTTGATGTTTTCAGCTTCTCTGAATTGGGGAGAGTTGCTCTGCCTGTTTGTGTCATTCTAAGTTGGGAGCTGTCCATCTGACTCAGCGAGGGACAGAAATAGACGTGAGTGGGGGAATGAACAGAGGGGAGTGGAGATAGAGAGTGGGTCCATTTCACTTGCTGTTGAGTTAAGCGCAATAACACACCAAATCCAAGTAGTCAGATTTTAAACCTGTTATGCAATATTGTTATAGATCTGAGAGAATTGCCATCATGTAGCTCTAGGGGTTTGCCAATGTCCAACAGCTGACTGAGGGTATGTGCCTTTAAGATCAAAATCCCCCAAGTTAAATATAGGATATGTGCTGAAACAGTAACCCCCCCTGCATGGTCCCCCCTGCTGCTGGTGGCAACGCTAAAGAGGTCCACGCTCACGCCCCCCCCCCCCCCCCCCCCCCCCCCCATATGCAAACATCTACCCCCCTTGCTCTGCTTGCATGATGCAGAAGTCACAAAAACCGATGAGTGATGACCGAAGAGTTTAAGTGAAGATTTATGCCAAATTTAAAAGAATTCTCTTGAGACGTTCTTAAGATCAAGTGATCAAAAGGCAAATAAGTTTTTATAAGTCACAGTGAGCTTAACCTTTAACTTCAAATCGGTTCATCTTTGAGTCCACGGAAAGGTTAGCATCAAAGTTGAAGAAGTTCCCTCAAAGCATTCTTAAGTTATCGTGTTCACAAGAATGGGTGGATGGACAACTGGAAAACCGGATGCCTCATAGAGGTCAAACATGTGAAGTGACATAATCATAAATGTTCAGAATTTTTATTTTTTTTAAACAAACATTTGGAAGTCAGTAATGTACAAAAAGAGCTGAGGAACAATATAAGCTATGGACAACAAAAAAAAACTGAGTCACTCAAGAGTGAATTCGGTAAATAACGTGAGTATTGAGTGAACTGAAAATTAACGAATAACAAATCTGAACTTGTCCGAATAAATCAAGCAGATCTTAGATCTATAAGGTCACAGTATGTTTGTTACCACTAATTAAAAAAAAATCCAAAAACATCCGGTTCAGTGATAAAGGAGTGGAAAAATCCAGAGTGAGGCATCATTGCAGCCCTCGATGATCTCCTCAAAATCATTCAAACCTAAACAACACTTTTAAAAAGCTCAGAAACAGAAAGTAGGTGATGATTTAAAAAAGAGAGGATCCTTAATGTAGCGGTAGAAAAAGCGAATTTTGTGTTTAAGCCCAAAATCACTTAGAAACTGACCAAGAATAAGGCTGTGATGTTACAAGTTGATCCCAAGAGGATAATTCATACTGTATATTTTACATATATACGTCAGAAACAAGATTTCTGATGACACGATGCAGTACGGCTGTGACCACTAAAATAAGTTTTTTATAAACCTGAACGCAGTTGATTCCATTAAAGCTCACTTCAGACATGAGCTGTTTGCAATTGGTTTTTGCATCTTCTCATCTTTGTTAACAAACTTAGCTTCATCCCAGGAATTCCATGTGCATTGGGACTAGTGGTGTAGCAGCAATAACCATCTCATGTAACATGAACAATTATCCTCCTGCTTCAGTGCATCTCTGTCACCAGTTTAGGTTTCGACTCCAGAGCTCTCTGGTGTCACTCCACAAATATTGTAAATTATTTACACTCTTGTTTTCTGGATTATTATGAAACACAAATTTAAGAAAGACGGCAAAACATTTGACAGTGTAGTATATTCAAAAGGTGATACCACAGGACAGACTGTACGTGTCCGATATGAAAGCAGCCAGAACTTTCAGCGTCCCAGAAACGTTTTGGGCTGTGAGGTGCGGAGGCAGCACGGCTCCTCGCTCAGCACATCCCGAAGGTCTTTCATCGTTTCTGGGCAAAGGGTCGGGTTGAGGTAGAGGACTCCGCTCAGCTCGTCTAATTAGAGGAATCCCTCATCTCCTGCCTGCAGACTCTCTATTAATGACAAAGCTGACTGGGAGGATCGAGTCCAGGTCCTTCCTCTCACGGAGGATCCGAAATGACTGAGCAGACAGAGAGATGAGAAACAGGAGGATTATGAAGAACTTATAGTTAGACCACAGCGGCTAATGGGAAGGAAACAAAATAAAGAGCACATTTATCTGGACTAGCATGTACCTCTGCAAACTGATCTTTGATGGTGTCAAACTTGATCTTCTCATGGACAGCTCTGGCAACGTTATTTCTTTCAAATGGCTCTGAAACACAACAAAACACCATCGATCAGATTAAATATGAGTTTCTTACACTGAGGCTACAGTTATTATTAAGTTGATGTGGCAGCAGCGTTTTACATCCACTGAAATGTTTACCTTCCACACATATGTATTTGTTTCTCCACTCTTTGGAGTTGTTCTTGGGAAAAGCTCTGGCCTCTCTAACAGAGATCACATGCCTGTCCCACCTGCAAGACGGAAAAGGGAAGAAATTTAGCACTGGAATTTAACACAATGAACAAGGTCCTCAAAAGTGACTTTGCAGGTTGTAGTTAATCAGCTACAAAACATGCACATTTCAATGCCAACAGGCAAAAGTTATTTAGATTCTAGGCACCTGTTATACTCAGTTCAGGATGAAAACAGAGACTTCCTGAGAGACAATTATAATATCCTGTAGCTCTTTTTACTTTTTGTTACATGATCATCATTTTACAAACATTGAACAAAGGCTTTTCATTCTTACTTTGCCATAAAGTTAATGAAAGAAAGTTGATGAAAAAGTTTTTTCTCTTCAACAGTTTATGCCTGTCTATTGTCTGTCTTTCTATTTTTGAGTTTTAAATGATGGATCTTCATTGTACCTTGAATTTGATGCATTCAGAGACATTTTGTATTGTGAATAAAATAGGATCCAATTAAACATTCACTGTCACGTAGTTCAGTCTTCTCGGGTATAATTGTTTAGTTTATGGATTTGAGTTGTTGTTACAAATGGTTTTGTTACGATTCTTTCTTTCCCAGGAGTAACAGCAAGGGAAAACTAGAATCACCGCACTGCGGTTTGAGCTGTTTGAGTGTTTGATTCTGTAAAATGGAAAAATAAGTGCATGTTTTTGTGGTGAGTTCTAGTTCAACGTCTTGACTGCGGCATGACGTGGTAACACACATACTGCAAACACAGTGACCGTGGTATGTCGTGTAAGTGCTGTGTAAGGCCAAAGGTCCCACCTGCTCCTGCCTCTCACCAAGAAACATGACACCAGAGTAGAGGATGCAGGATAGAGGAAGGAGAGGAAAGATAGGGGGACTGAAGAGGGAGAACATGTTGGCGACAGGAGACAAGAAATGGGAGCGAGACAATGAGCAGGCAAAGGGAACCGTGGGTGCATCTGAAACATGAGACTCATTAATGTGATGTTCAAGGGAGATACCTGAAGTTTGTGGCATAGTATTTAAGGAAGCCCAGAAGCAGGTCTCCTAGAGAAGACTGGTTTCTAGAGATGAAGGGGGGGATGTGTTTGGGTGCCTCTGGAACCATGTCGATGTCCATGCAGGGATTGAAACACTCCTGAAAATCAAGGCACAGGACAAATGCTCATAACTGGGTGACACTGCACATTAGGGAGGTGTGAAATCATTTACAACCATTTTAAATGTGGATGATAACCTGTCAAAGTGGAGTTAATAACATAAAATATAACAGTTATAAAGGACTTGAGTTTTGTCCACAGCTGCTTTTCGTCATTAAATAATTGTTTTCTTTGTGATATTTGGTCTATTTTAAATCATAAAAAGAATTGTCTGCAAAGATTTTATTTCGTGAAGTTCCTGACATTGTGCATCTTCTCACGAAATAAGCAGGTATAAGCAGTTTTATTTTTAGGTGAGAACAAACACATAAAAGGGTGATGGACTCTTTTCCCACTGCCAGTAGAGGAGTTTGCCGTTCAGTTTTTTTCTCAAGGCCTCTCCAGATCAGCACGTTCACCTGGCTGTCACATTTTCATCGTGGCCGATCAGAGTCAAGGCCTATTGTAACCATTCCCATTGCAGACAATAGCCAGAAGTTTACATATAATTGAGTATATACTGTTGACTTTTCATATTTAAGTTTCCAGCTCGGGAGGGTTTAAAAAAAAAATACAGTTATGATTCTGCGAGAAAGATTTACATTACATAAGCAATGAACACACTCACTGGGTGGTCCCTCTGCAGAGAAGGAAGGACAGGTTCATTAAGAGCTGTAACGAAAGCAACATCACATACATGATGAGATTCACTCCAATCAAAGGTACAGAGGAAACAACAACAGATTTTTCTGCGTGTGTGATTGTACTGACTTTGCAGGTAGTGCAGGATCATTAGCACCAGTGTGTAGCTGCTTAATGTTCCTTTGCTGGCATCATTGATTTGGTGATGCCGTGCCCACTTCTTGATGACGAGAATCAAGGGCTTTATCCTGAGATCAGCTGTGAGAGACAACACAAACAAACACAGCAGGTCAAAACAACAAACCTTCTCTCCTACAGCTGACATGGAAAAAGACGATGAATAGTTACTGTCACAGAAACTGAAATTTTACTCGTACCCACCATAAGCGTAACTCCTCAGAAGGAATGTGTTTCTGATGCCCGTTAGGTTGTTGATATTTAGATCAAACTCCAGATTACTAAAAAAGGGAGGCATAGTGACAGATTCACATTAAGACTACTTTCTGATTTGATGTAGTAAAGCTTCAAATGTTTAACTCTTTTGCTTCTACCTGTCTTTTTCTTTGAACCTGAGGATTGGCACTTTGGCTCGGATTAGCTGGGTCCTTTCTACATAAGCTGAAAATCAAAACAAGCGTCATTAGATTCATTTTAGTTTCAGTTTCCAATTCAAACGTGAACCTCCTTTTAAAACTGTATTAAAGGCTCCACCTAGTGGAGGCTGCAGAGAATACAGAGACAGAGGAGAAAAGAGGCAAAGCTGAATAAGAAGTAAGATGGTAGTAAGATAGCATTACATTGTTTCCATGTTCAAAGCTTATATTATACATCTTATTCAAACTTATTGGATATTTGCATTATTACTTATTACTCACGGAGTGTTTTAAACAGCCTTTGCAGTACAGAGAGCATATTAATAGCATCAGGTCTTTTCTGAAACAAGAAACAATGTGTAGGTGTCCAAGTGAAAGTAGATATGACTGTACATTTTAGACATATACTATGACATTTGCTTCAGAGAGTCAGAGATACTTACTTGAACCTGAAGGACCAGACACAGATCAGCATCACTGCTGCGGCAGCCAAATCCACTCATGGAAGATCCAGTCAAGTAAAGTCGTGCTACAGGCAGAAACACGTTAAATTACAAAAGATCACAACAGCAAACCTGAGCAGAGAGTGACGTATTATAGTTTAACACACCTGCATAGACTCGCTGTATGTCTTGCTGCAGCCGAGCTCTGCACATCTCCTTCCAGGTCAGATCTGAAAGTTGCTGCTGACATGCCTCAAACAGCTCCATCATCTGAGTGCTCAGCTGAGGGCACAAACACATCAACTAAACCAAAGCACACCTGCACGTACAAACACAGTCAAACTTGATATATGTTAGCTGCAGATTGAGACCATCTGAATAGTAGCCAAGGGCAGTACCTTGTCCTTGGTATAGTTCTGCAGGCGGATGGGGTTTTCTGGGACAGGAGGCACCTGAGGCCAGGGATTGGGGTGTGGGCTGGGATGAAAACCAGAGAAGGACGATTGCGAGGACCCAGCAAACACTTGGTCTGGACGACAAGGACGGGGAGGGACCCGAACTGACGTGGACCCTGTCTTTGGGTGGGTAGAGGAGTCCAGGCGTTGGCGTTTCACGACATGGGGGCTGTATTCCTCGAACTGCCTCCTGGAAGAAAGACACATATGAGGAAAGCACGTGACAAGACTTATTAAAAGGTAAACTTTGATATGATGGATGAAAGTTTAAAGAATTAAAAGAATGAGAGGGAGGGTTATTCAGCATGAGAGAGAATGAATAAGAAAATGACTTACTTGCGCCTGTTGCTCTGGGGTGCTGTGTACAGAGGGGCGACCTGAGAGGTAGGTGGTGGGGGTTTCCATTCATATGTGGGTAATCTCTCTAGACCAGGAACATTAAAGCTACAAAAAGATAAAAGCATGTTTTACTGTACAAGAATCTGTCTGCACGAGCCTCTTGGCACATCAAACTGCGATGAAGACATAGTTAAATCATCTCCCAGAATAACAAACTCCAGTTTACAACAAGCTTATCTCTGACACTGAGACACACGACTGGACATTCTGGCATCAAAGGCTTTCAACTATGATGGAAATTTTGAAGCTTGGTCGGGAGAATAGAGATGACAGTAGATACTGTGCTATTCGTTCATTCTGTAGTATTCCTTCATGTATTTATCAGTATCCTATCTCATACTTACTAGGTACCATGGAACCATGCTACATCCATATAAACGTGTGACGACTGTTTTACCTAAATTAAGTTGTATATCTGTCCTTCTCCAAACGATTTGTGTAACTATTTTACCTTAAGACACTGGCTGTTAAGGCAGTAACCTCCTCCCCCGGAGTCTATCACATCCTCTACTTGATATGTAGGGTCTGTGCCAAGACCTTGGTTTCTATGGCAACTGCCTCTTGGGAATTGGCCAGCATCAGCCGGGCTACAGACAATGAACTGTTGATTATAGGGCCTTCTAAATGACAATTTCACATTAAGGGGACATAATTAAAGAATAATCTTTTCAAAAAGATGATTTAATAATAGATCAGCTACCAATACATTTCAGAAAATAATAATAATTTTAAAATAATATTAATTTAATTATAAGACCCTTTTCTTAATAATAGTATAGGATGCTTGGGCAAAGAACCATGAGCAGGAATAAAACAATTAACAATAGAATGGATAAAATCCAATAAAGTTTGACTGGTCATAAATAAAAGCCAATATCAAGCATATCCAAAGGCTTCCTCAACAACTGTAAACTAAAGGGATTTAAAAATAGCAAAACCCAATGTCTGTGTCTCAGATTAAATGCCAGAGAGTCTTTACCATGTCTTTACTGCTGGTTACCGATGCTGCTGATCTCCAGCACACACGGACTCACCTGTTGGCTGCTGCCGGCCTCTGGATGTTGTAATCATAGTATCTGGTCACTGGAGCTGGGGGGTACGGGCCGTGGCTGTGGGCTGAGCGGCCCCTCGGAGCAGCGCCGCGGGGGAACATGCTGCGGCTCTTCGCGGAGATCCAGCATCAACTCCGCTGAGAGGGAAACAATGGCACCTCGTCAACAGTCGAGCAGCACTAAACGATGGAAGGTGACACACACACACACATACGGAATTACTTCACATTAAAGCGACGAAAAACCCATTAAAAGTTAAGAGGAAACCAAACCTTCCTCCAGGCTGTGTAGCAAGTTAGCAAAGTTAGCTCGTGTAAAGTAGCGTCTCGCTAGCTAATTCAAACATCTTCAACCATGTTAGCTTGATATTAATACTATTTCTCTGTAGGTTTACATGAAGAGTACACCTGTGATGAAATGTCTCAAAGTGTTCCCTCATAACAGAACCCACGTTCTGTCACTCACCAAATTTCATGTCAAACGTCAACAAACTCCAGCAGCTACTTTCGAGCGTCCATACTTCCGCATTGATGCCGTGACGTCATCAATCCCTGCTTAAAGGGAACGCAGAACTGCGCCCGTTAAAGGGAACATCAACCCAAAACACAACAAAGCGAACAAAAGGGTTTGGCTCCTCTGCGCCGCAGCTACAGATTGTTTCTGTGTTCTCGTTGTTCCCTGTTTGATACCCAAATGACTTTCCTCTGAATGAGGTGAATCAGATAAGTCAGATCACCAGTAACATCACTATGGCTGCTTCAGGCTTCATCAATTCACTCTCTCTCTCTCTCTCTCTCTCTCGAGCTGAGTGGTTCAAATTCAACTAAGCTTTTTAATGTTATAAACAATACAGACCTGTTTCTTTTTTTAAATTTATTCAGGACGGCGGTTCACTTATTAACCACTGTGTTTCAGTGACAAGATAAGAATGCTGTGGCAGACGATCGTTATTGTACACAGACACACAAATATACACCTGTACAGTAAATTAGAGAGATTTTCATGTCATCAGTTACGTTTGTATTGTGTTTAATGTTACTTTATGCTGTTGTGAGTTCTTGGAGTTCTTTGTGTGATCAACATGATCAACTGATCAATTCCTAAATGGACTGATATTTCCCAGAAATTTGGCAAACCATTGAATAGAAGCATAGACAAGTAAAAAGAATAAACTAACAAAAGGTCAACCTCAGACTAATAATTTCAAACTACATTCCCAGATGATGATCAGAAATCATATATGCACATATGATACATGCTTATAAATGGTGCATAAATTAGTGACTTTTGAGAGAACTGTAAAATATACTGTGTCAATTCAAAGGCTGTCAAAAACAATTATTGACAGATAATAGCCCAAATAACTCTTGGAGCATGAAATGGATAATTAGTTTGTCCCTTTATTATTGAGCTGTGTCATACTTAAAGGGATAATCATTATCCACTCACCACTATGGCGATGGAGGGGCGGATGAAGTGTTTGAGTCCACACAACTTAGATTATGAGGGAATTTTCATTTCTGGATGAACTATTCCTTTAAAGACACACCGGTTACACATTCACTGCACGTAATAACAGACGCCTTACTTTGAGCTGCAGAGCAAAGTATGAAATCTCATTTTGCAGCTTTATAGAATAACATTGTCTTCAAGCCCGTGGGTGAGTGGGCGCACAACTCCCCATTAAACTTCTCATGAAACAACCTCAAACATCAAATGGCATCGGTCCCTTGAGCGCCGAGTGACGTCACTGCGGAGGACGGTGTCGTGACGTAGGCAGTTCGATACTGACACTGATCTGAGTGGGAGGGAAGCGGCCAGATGTGGAGCGGCTTTTTTTGGGGGGGGGGGGGGGGGAGGGGGTGCTGCACATAGGGGCCTATTAGATCAATACAGCACTGAGAGAGGGAAACACAGCACATAGAAGCTGCAGTAGAATGTAAGTCATGCGAACATTAAAACAGCATTGATAAGGGGCTCATTAATACATGAATCGATTGGCTTTTGCAGAGGCACAACCGATCGCTTTATATCCAAAGAGCTGCATCAATTTTTATTATAGGAGCGCACTGGTGATGCTGAATGTGGGGGAGAGCTTTGAAATAGCTGTAGTCTGGGCGAGAGTGGGGGTGTAGCCTGTGAACCTACGGTAATGAGGGAGGGAGGGAGGGCGGGAGACGGAAAGAGAGGTGGACAGTGGGATGCTGTCTGTGCGTTATCTGCTGCCTAAATGAGGGTTGTCTTTTCCCAGCTCAGGCAGCAGGGCTCTTCCACCCTTCCAGCGACCGGGATCTGGCATTCACGCGGCTACAGCAGGGCGCACGTCGAGTCTCCATCGGATCCTTGCGCTGGGTCTCCCACAGCCTCTCTGCTGCTGCTGCTGCTGCTCCTGCTGCTGCTCCATCATCACCAAACGACCCCCAGCACCGGCGAAGAAGAGGCAGAAGAAGAAGCTGAGATTTCCGTGCCATGTGCACAACGACATGTATGTGTGAATTCACGCGGTGACCGGCGGACAGCGGCGAATGGAGCGGCTGTCATCAAATTCCTGAAGACGCACCGATAGAGGGGAGGCTGTCGTGTAGAACAGAGAGAGAGAAGACCTTCATACGCAGCAGCAGCCAATCCGAGACATTCATTTTGTCTTTTCTTATTATTGCCAGTGAGAAGGATCAGTGGTCAAGTGTCGCTCTCCATGTCAACCATAACAATGGGGTAAGTGTGATTGTTATCCCACAAACGCTTGACTGTGAGATCCATTCGCCACCTCATCCTCTCTGTATTCACATCAGCTGCATGCGGCCGCCTAACACCATATGAACTTGGAAACCACAACATGCATAACAATATAATAACGCGGGTGCATATGCGTAAAAAAACAGGCCGCCTTAACACGAGGGCTTGTGGCGGTTTCACATATTTGCCGGGCGTGTGGCTTAGTAATGATCTTGTCATGGCCTTCATGTGCGGCACAGGGAAACAGCCGATTCTGATGTGTATCATGAAGGAACTTGTTTCTCTACCCTCACAATAAGATGAAATCTGATGGGTAAAATAGAAGCCCACCTCAGGATGAAGACAAATGCAGGTGGAGAAGTTCCATCATCAAACTTTTACCGTCCAGATCTGCAGTGAGACACTCCAGGTCACCTGTATAGGAAAGTTCAAATTTGAATTTACAATCTGAATTCATCACTGCTCCATATTTATTTTGCTGCCTTGTAAAACAATAAGAGAATGGATAAAGATGCTTTTTTTTCTAGGCCTCTCTGTCCCACTGTTTACTCCCCACCTACATTATAGACAGTTATGTAATTCTGAAAATAGGCATTTGTAACACCAGCATTCTCCTCCTCAAATATTCTCAAGTAGAGAAACTGTGGTCGGATCTTCTGTAGGATCCTTGTCCTGCTCAATAGGGAAGGTCTGCCAACCATATTGTCAAAAGCAGGTAAATGGCAATATAGCTACAGTGCTGCACAAGGCTCCAGCGACAGAAAGTGGCTTCCTGTCTCTATGGCAGCAGGGTGACCGCTGCCGTACACATCCTCAACAAACAGACACCCATCAGTGAAGTATCTAGCCCGGTGCGCGGCGCTGCTCATTTGCATGTCCCCTAACCCTGAGCTCAGCGGCCCATTCCCCCCACCAAGCCTGCCGTTCATTAACAGCTGTCTCCTGCAGTTCATTGTGATTAATTGCACAGCGGGAGGTTAACAATATGGCACAGGCATGGTGCGATTTCAAGGCATCAGCCGAAACTCCTGCATTAACTATTTACAATACACTGGAGGCCTCTCAGGCGCCCACTCTGCCCTCCTACAATGTGGGCAGCACACATCATTCAGCAATCTCCCACTCAGCCCCAGCTCTCCACTGAGCTCCGCCACACTGGTGACTAACTTACTGTTATGCAACTGACTCAGTGACTCAATTGATCCACAGCGGACTGAAATAGATAGATAGATTCCTTTAATAGTCCCACAGTGGGGAAATTTGAGGGTTTACAACAGCAGCGCAGGTACAGTGCAACAAGAGAAAAAAGAAAGAGCAAAAAAAATAAATAAAATAGTAAGAAACAAAAACAACAACAATGAGCAACAAAAAGTAAATAGTAAATAATATATATATAATATATAAATAAATATAGACTGTGATTCAAAGCACAAGGCTGAAGTGTGAACATGTGCAGGTGCAGGTGAGATTAGAGCGAACATGAAGTGGGTATGTGCAGGCCTGCTGTCTTGCTGCCTGTCTGGCAGGAATGGCACTAACACACAGATCGAGTCATATTTCACACATGGCCTCGTGGCTCAATACCAAACCGCTTACAGGTCTAATGGTAGCGACATGGAGGAGAACATTAGTGTTATGGGATGAGAACAGGAGATGCCTATCAACACTCTCTCTGGTGCGCTCTCACTTCCTCTGGCAAATACAATCAGGGCTCAGACGGATTCAGTTTCTCTCCCTGTCTTTGCTCGAGTGTGTGGGTGTGTGAGAAAGAGAGTGTGAGTGTGGTTTACAGGCACATTTTAGGTCATCCCTGTAGATTGGGGCAACAGGGAGCTTTCTCATTAATTACTCCTCTCTACCTTAAATAAGGTCTACTGGTTGTCAAACCTGTTGCCGTTGAGTTCAAGAAAAAGACAGGAAGGACAATTTCAAGAGAGTGGAGGAGTAGATTTGGAGGTGGCGCGGGAAAGTGAGATCTCCTGAGATGTTTCATTACGCCTCAGTTTCAGCGGCAGCATCTGTAGAAAGAGGGGCAGCGGCATAGTCAAGGGGGACACACTGAAGTAGAAAGTAAAATGTGTGTGTGTGTGTGTGTGTGTGTGTGTGTGTGTGTGTGTGTGTGTGTGTGTGTGTGCGTGTCTAGCTGGATGACTCATAGCCAAGTATTCACATCTGTGCAACAAACCCATGAAACCCAGGAGGTGCTATATACAACACTTGTTGGAACCTCCGGTGTGTAGGTCTGTGTGTGTTTGTTTGTGTGAATGCCCTGTAGGCAGCTGTAGAGACTTGTTCACAGATCAATATCAGTGTTAACATAAGTAGAGTTGAGGTGAGCACCAAAGCTCAACATAGTACAAGTTTTCGTAGATTTGACCTCTTTATCTATACAATTTTACAAAGTCCATTAACATCCCGGACATTTTTTATTTGTTAAAAACTATTCACAATTAGAGCTACTACACCCAGACAAATGTGGACATTGTTTCTGACAAGATATGTGGGAGCAGAACTATCTCAAAGTCTGGGCATATCAAATCACTGGATACCACAAGAAGTATGTGAGAATGTTCTGTGTACTGACCCTTTAATTCACATCACACATCAGCCAGTCTGTCTTTATATCAGTCCACCTGAAGTGACCTTTCCATAAATTACCCCAAGTGTCATTTTAGAAGCTAGAATCAATTCCTTATTGCTTCGCTGATGAACTCAAACTAAAAGCTGTCGACCACAATTATAATAAAACATTAAAGGAGCATTAAAAAAAATATCTCAGTTTTCTTAGAAACAAATAATTTCATGTTATATAAGTAAATAAAAATAGTGGATAGTTTTAAATTGCTTGATGTTAGGATAAGAAAAGAAAATGAAATGTAAAATAATATAACCTTACATTGCGTTATGTTACGTTATGTGTTACGTTACACTTAATACTGTGAAGTCGCAGCAGACCATGAGCCGATGTTGAGGCCCAGGAATGGGATTTGCTACTATATGTTACGTTACATTACGTTTTGTAACTTTATATTATAAGACATTCAATTATATTATTATGTGTGCCGGATGGTGCGCAGTCCCTAAGACCCTTAGCTGTTTGACATTGTACCTTTCTGAGCGTATAGATCTCAGCATAATATAAGAAGCATAACATAACATAAGGTAAAGCAAGGTAGCGTAATGTTAAATTATGTAATGTAAGAGTTACATAGCATAACATTATGTTACCTTACATTACCTTACCTTACCTTTCCTAATCTTACCTTACATTAGACTTTCTAATATGACCAATAGCTGTTTGACATTGTACCTTTCTGAGCGTATAGATCTGAGCAGCACACAGCCACAGTTCATCTAATTGTGTGCACCTCTCAGTTTAGAGCTTCCCACTTCCTTCATCTTCTCCTGTGAGAAGATGGGTGGATTCATCAACGCTCAATCTTCTCCTACATTCATCACCTCCTCCACGTTCCTCCTCCTCATCCCTCCCTCCTTCTCTCACTTCATCACTCTCTCTGATTCTGCCTGCCCTCTCTCTCTTTCTCTCTCTCTGTTTTAACATTCACGTTCCATCACCTGCCCTTGTGTGACGCAGTACACTCTGCATACTTAACACCTCCTCCTCCTCCTCCTCCTCTTTTTCCTCTTCCTCCTCCACACTTTCTCCATTACCTCTCATTTGCTCCCAACTAAAACCACCACTTTTCTTACACTGGTTTCCGGCTTCCATTTCCTCTGTGTCCTCCTCTTAATGCAGCGGGCAGCGATAGTTTTCAAATTCCTACTCTTCACGCCTCCTTCATGCACTGATAGAAGTTAGATAGCTTTGATATCTTCCTCTCTTCTCCCACATGCTAGGGCTAGACATCATTGTTTTATTGTGAGAAGATCAACATGGTCTGAGTTGACCCCTTTTGGATTGCATTGTACTTGCAGAGTCTTGTTGACGTTTCACATTATAAAAACTTGCTTTTAATGAGAAAAATACACACAATACACATTTTATTCAAAATTTGTAAGAAAGCAGCATTCATCATTTCGTTATGGAAGGAGTTCCTTTTATATTGCAGTGTGTTTTGACTGTTCACTTGTAGGAGTAGATATTGCCTATTTGACAATTGATGGTTTTCATTTTAGAACTAAAGTGTTTGGCTCAGGTGTTCGTGTAAAAATCAAAGCACAAAAACGCTGTTGTGTTTGGTGCACACACACACGAGAAGCTCAACATTTTACCACAACTCCATCAAATTATGCAATGAAGAGCGACGCCGGTTGCCAAGCGGCTATTGCACAGATCGTACAGTCAGGCCGTGGTTGTGTGATGTGTGCCGGGAGAGAGTTGAAATGACTCACAGTTCTGCCACTTACGCTGCTGTCGATGATTATGATAATTCACAAACAGCACTCCACAAGCGGCTTTGTGGGACGGCATTAATCATCCCAGATTCACTCTCTGCCTTCCCATACTCCTCAAATTCCAAATCATTCTGTCTCTTCCTGCCTATAACTTCCCTCTTTCTGTCTCTCTCTCTCTCTCCCTGTCTCCATGTTTTTCTTTCTTTCCCAGTCTTGGTTAATCACACTCAGGAGGGGTGCTGCTGCTGAATTTTAATATTAATTTATACAGCAAGCCTTTTGATGTCCCCCATCACCCCCTCAGTGCAGTGTAAGCACTTCTCTATCTCCTGCTCTGCCAGCACTGCCAGCCCAGAATATCTCCCTCTGCACCCCGTGCTTTGAGTGTGTATGTGTGTGTGTGTGTGTGTTTGTGTGTGTGTGTACTGACTGTAGATATTACCCAAGAAGCTCCTACAATACTGGAATATATGAGGGCACAGGAGGAGAAAACCACAGAGGAAGGGATAAATGGACAAAAGAGCGAGGGAGTGAAGGTTACGTGTGAGTGACGGGTGATTGGTTAGTCAATAAAAAAACAAGAAAACGAAGATGACTCTTATACAATCCCCAACAAACACATATCGGGGTGAGTCTAAACTCAGGTTTAAGTATCACACAAAGGTCAATTTGGAAGCAAGTCAACTCGTCTGAACCCGTCATGGAGATTTGATCTTCTTCTCTTCACACATATACTCACATATTTGCATTTATACATATTCATAGGTTCATCGCAAGGATGTTTATGCATTGTGTGTGTGTGTGTGTGTGTGTGTGTGTGTGTGTGTCTGCAAGTGCAGCTCTGTGGGGTGTGTCTGTGGTTGTTAACCATGGCCCACTGTTTATATTTAGCCTTGAACCCTTTCGTTTCCCCCCTGTGCCACCGAGTGTGACCCTCGCTCAGAGCTGCAGGCATTCCCATATCAGAGCAGTGAGAGTCGAAGCTGCCTTACACAGGGCGAAGGACTTTCTGCGGGAGAGCTGCGCGCACTGAGTGTGTAGATTTGAGAGATAATGTGTGAGCGGACGTGTCGATTTAACATGTATGTGTGAACTCTGCTGTAGTTCAAGGGTTCATCCAGCTTGTTGTCCTTGTATACAAGACTATGAGTGGGAGCAGTGGTCCTTTGACAGCCTCTCTTCCCGTGGTGTAACTATGGAGGATTGCGAGTTGGAAATCCGGTTGCCAGGGCGATCTGACTCCCCTTTGGGCCACAGGAGGTCCGATGGCGGCGGCGGTCACGGCGGCGGGTTTGGTGAGACGTTGGTGCTGAGGCACAAAGAGGTTCACCACTTTTTCTTCGCCCCCTTCAGGGAGCAGCCCATCTACAGCACGAGGGCCCACGTCTTCCAGATCGACCCCAACACCAAGAAGAACTGGCTGCCCACCAGCAAGCATGCTGTCACGGTCTCCTACTTCTACGACAGCACACGCAACGTTTATCGCATCATTAGCCTGGACGGCACCAAGGTGAGCAGTTGATTCCATTTTTTTACAGTTCACCTTTCACACACACACACACTTTGTGTTATTTTCAAATTTCCACCAGCTGGCATGGTTTTATTAAGATGTTCCAGATGTTTCTATATAATCACCTCATCACACATCAAAAATCATTCCAGGAGATTTTAGAGAGTGTTAATGGTGTTAATAATTTGCAAACACATCTCAAAAGAGGTCAGTGTTGCAGCCCAAGACAGGACGACTCGTGTTTCATCCTGTGCCTGCGTGCATATACTGTATTTGTGCATGTATGTCCTAATGTCTCAGGTTATTCTTGTTAGAGATCCAGGAAGGATATTTCTGCTGGGCATGGTGTGATGGAAGATTTTATACTGGGACGGACCAGTCACACAAATGCACTCTGCCCGCCAGCTTTGGAGACGGGGGGGGGGGGGGTAAATGAGAGAAACAGATGACAGAGTGAAAAGGATGTGTGGTAGAATGAAAAAAAAACTAAAGAAGGCTGCAAAGTGTGCAGCCAGATAAGAGTTCATCTTAATAGTTTCACTTTACAGCCATAATATTGTAACTATCCAAGGTAGACTTACCCCAGGCTACGGGAAACAATGTTCTATGAACCTGTAGAAGCCAGGAGTACATATGATATCTATTGTATGTCTTATTCACGATGTTAAGGAAAAGTAGTGCACTACCCACAATCCTCGGGTGTAATAGTGACGCCTCTGATTGAGGGAGCTCGCTGTTACCATGGTAATGTTTATTGCATCATTTAAAATCGTGTTGGCTACGCAACGCCCGGATCGCTCAGTCTTTTGCAACACAGCATTAACAAGGTTAAATTCAAGAGGAAGTGTTTGGAGAGGGATCATTTGCAATGGTACATGGGACACGTAGTTCCTTCTTTGTTTTCCAATGTTTAGTTTTGCTCCGAATCAAATGATTTATGATCACGCTGCATGTAGTAGCTGTTCGACCTGTTTTATATAAGGATTTTCTGAAACGCCAATGAAGAAAATGAATGACAAATTTACATCTGGAACCAGAACCGTTGCGCTCAATAGACACTTGATCCCTGAATTCCACACATACTCTCTGACTGCTACTCTGCTCAAAGTCATTGTCGCGTATTGATGCCAGCCAGAATATCAGCCATTACACAACACTGCTAATTGATTAGCCATTCATTTGTTCTCTACTTGTGTTACCTAACAAAGGGAGTTCACTTATGTGAAAGGGTTTTTGTTTATGGAAATTAAAGGATCTCAATACCCGGCGACTTTTCCACAACCTCATCTTTTGCAATGAGGAAATCGAGAACCAGACGTGAATATATACTTTCCATCATTACTTGATTTAATTGTTTATGTGCCGATAACAGATTGGTGATCTATTTAGTATTTGCCCGAGCCGGAAGTTTTACTTTTTCTATGTCAGCCATTTCCTTTTCCAGTTTCGGAGTTGCTGGTAGAGTTACCAGCCACTCTACCCTCTATGTGTATCTCTTTAAAGTTTGTTGTGTCGTAATGATGCTGCATCACCGACTCTGCAACTCAAGGCTTTCAAAGTCACACTCAGCCGCCCTCTGTTCCCTTCACAAACATGGATGTTATTGTGTTGGTGGGCGTGAGCCTGACGTAGACCAGAAGCTATATAATTACTGTTCTCTCAGGCCTCCCCCTCCAAACATGCATAGAAGCACAACACTCACAGTGCTATTTGTTACAGTCTATAAAACCACAGACAATTTTGTAAAATTCTCAACGCAATTACCCAGAAGCCCCTGGTGATGAATTCAGAGACCTTGCTTTGTCTAAGATTTAGTGCAAATTCAAAATGATCCAGTTAGCAATATTTCTTCTTAAATAACCGAGCAGAGAGTTATCATCAACTTTTTTCAAATAAAGAAGTTAGTTATCGATTAATTGTCGCACACACACACATACATGTGTGCACTGCAATAATACAGTTAACAGAATACATGTTAAGTGGCTTGTCTCTGTCTTGCAGGCAATAATCAACAGCACCATCAGTCCCAACATGACGTTCACAAAGACCTCACAGAAGTTTGGCCAGTGGGCGGACAGTCGGGCAAACACCGTCTACGGCCTGGGATTCTCCACTGAGCATCATCTAGCCAAGGTGCCACATGCACACACACACACATACACACACACACACACACACACACACACACACACACACACACACACACACACACACACACACACCTCTAAGCATTAATCATGGTTGCTTCTCTTTTCTGCTTCTCCCTGACTCCGAGAGGAAGACGTGTTAACTTTTATTTTACTGTAGTTGCTATAGTTTCTGTCAAAGTATAGAATCTGCGTGGCAGTTTGCCGTAATGGTTTTTTTTCCATGTGTGCATGTGTGTGTTTATGAAAGTATTAATATATGTGTTTGTGTGTGTGTGTGTGTGTGTGTGTGTGTGTGTGTGTGTGTGTGTGTGTGTGTGTGTGTGTGTGTGTGTGTGTGTGTGTCTGTGTGTTTTTTCTGAGTAGGTGTTGGATTCTCTCCTCTGCAGTATGATTAAGCTCTGTCGTGAACTGAGGAGGCTCACAGCATCCCCACACATTTCACACACACACACAAACACACACCCATACACACTTAAAAACAGATTTCATATTATACACTGGACATGAAGGGTGGAGCCAGTGATGCTTCAGATTTAAAGGGACAATCCACCAATTTTACATATTGGTTCATACTGGTTCAGTCCTTTAATGAGAATTGTCTCGTGATCTTGTGCATTATATATATATATTATCTTGTGTTTATAAACAAACTGTATAAGTGCCTGGTAATCATATTTAAAGTTTAAATTGAAGCTTGCATCATCGTCACACTCCTGAAACACTTACACTGAGAACTACTGGGTTTATTTCCCTGTACCAGACCTATTATATTGCACTGAAGTGAAATGATATTGAGTTACTGATTGCAGCTCACAGCATGGCAGACACAGGACTGGCTCCATTAGAGCTGTCAAATCTCCTCACCACTCAACTCTCTTCATCTGTATGTACTGGATAACTCTCTAAAACTGTGGGAGTGTATAGTTGGCGACGAACCACACCCTGAAGGGACATCAGGGATGTTTATATTTGCCCAAAGCCCCTCAGCTGAGCTCACCTTACCTCTCCAAGCTCACTGGACGTATCTTTGCACCCGACAAAAATAACCCCACAGATCAACTTCAGCCACCGGCCACTTTACTCATTAAAGGAAACTATACGAGGAAACGGCAGAGTGGCACAGTCTGCTTTGTTCATGTGTGTGTGTGTGTGTGTGTGTGGGTGTATATGTCTCTGATAGAGAGGTTACTAACGGTGACCTAGTTAGCTCACATTTCTGCTTGGGCATTATGGGTAGGGGCCATCTTTTCGAAGTTCAACTGTGGGTCGTTATTGGCAACAGATTCTCTCCGTCCTTTGCCTAGCCACACAGTTGACCTATTACACACTGATCTGCATGTGTGTGTGTGTGTGTGTGTGTGTGTGTGTGTGTGTGTGTGTGTGTGTGTGTGTGTGTGTGTGTGTGAACATATGGCTTTACTGAACAGATTAAACCTCATTTGAATTAAAGTCCATACTGATATCTGTCCTCTGTGACCAGTTTGCAGAGAAGTTTGCGGAGTATAAAGAAGCGGCGCGGCTCGCTAAAGAGAAGAGTCAAGAGAAGGACATGGCCACGTCTCCTTCTCAGGTACGTTCACTACACAATACCCTAACCCCGTTGGTTGTAGTTGTGGGTTACTTCCCCTATTTCATACCGTACTGTGAGAATAAGCCATCTCCCTATGAAAATATATGTAAATTATCTTAATCTACTCCACAGCCATTGATACCCACCTTCTTAATATGACAATCATGCAAAGTTAACTGAAGTAATTACCCGGATCTGCCTGTTTATCCGGTTCCATTCCAAAATTAAATGAATTTTTCCTTCCCCCCTGTCCCATGGAAATCTGTTTTTGTGTAATCTTGCTTACAAACGAACCGATATACAAACCAACCAATGAACAAATTAACTGTAGAGAAAACATATCTTCCTTGGTGGATGTAACAAAGCTGTCTGTGAGCTCACCATAGTTCGGAGAACATAATTAGCTGTATGTTTGCTGTTTGTTTCTGTAGGGTAGCTAATAATGAAGTGTTTTAGGGCATGTAGATGTGTCTGAGAGGAAATTAGCTTGTTTCAGAGGAGAATCCCAAGAGAAATCTCTTCTTTAATTTAAAGGCTGCTAACAGGCTTCGTGTCCTCCTCTGTTCATTATCGAGGCAACAGGAGCCACCCCCCACCGCGCTGCGGCCTATTACTTGTGCTATCAATGCGGCGGCCCACGTGGGCTGAAATGCTACAGTACCTTTGTGCTTCCCCATGGGAGGATGTTTTTTAATGAAGCCAAGTGGACAGCTTTGCTCTCGTCGGGGGTCGAAGGCTGCACGTGTGCACGCTGGCCAGCGCAGCTCGCATGGGGCTGGAAGAGGAGGGACTGGCGTTGCATTGTGCAGCCTCCCTGCTATAAGCCTGCAGCAGAGCACTGAAGCTGTCTGCTCTGTTTCACCACTGAAAGTCAATGTTTCACCCACATGCCTGCTGGCTCTTTCTAATCTCCCCATCTTATCTTTCTCTTCTCTAAAAAAAGAGACGAAAGAGAGGAATTGTTCCGATGAAACGAGACGAGAAAACACGAAGCTTAATTCTATATGCTGGTCCCAGTGGGCCAGACCCCAGAGGAAAATGTGTCCGGAAAAGACATTAAATGGTATATTAATGAAGGTTGAGTGCAAAATGTAGCGCCCGCCATAATCTTTCTCTTATCTCGCACTTCCTGCTTGTCCATTAGAGTCGTAGAGGCAGTGTCATTGTGCTGCTGCATTATGCCTGGGCCCAGAGTTGTAACAGCTTTGTTTTATGTACGCGCAGCAGCTAAATGATTTGTCTCTCGTATAATTCTGTGCTTGTATGGGATATAAAGATAAGCATTAATCTGCAATTTCCCACTGTCATAGTAAGCTATTTAACGGCCTATAGGCATGTGGAACCACAGCTGTAAGAGCTCTATCACTGTGTGAGACACACACACAGAAGATTATTTATGTATGAGATTCTTATTTTTATCTTGTCGCCATAATTATTATACATTTTGTATTATTACCTGTGAGTTAATCATAATTTATTGTGTAATTGTAGGTAAAGTCCCTCGGTGATAATTCTGAGCAAGAACAGCTTTGATTAATGTCTCAAACGGAGGATTTTAGTGTTTCTCTATTTCATTTTGTGTTTTAATCATTTTAAAATAAACTAAAATCTCAATTAATTATGAAAAACAATCCACAAGTGAATCACTAGTTAAAATCTGTGTCACTCCAGACAATAGCGCCGGTCATTATTCATACTAACTACAACACTGTTCTTATTCTGTGTAAAAACAAATGACTGTTCCTGATTTGGTAAATGCTCCATTTCCTGTTCGCCTGATGCTGTTGCTCTGGATCAGAAACCAGACTCGACTGAGAAGAATCTAATGTAGCAGATTTAGAAGCTTTCGTGAACTGACTGGAGGTTTAATGATCACTTTTTCACACATATATCTATTTACTGAAGTTGCCAACGTGACTCCTAAATTGTTGAGCTTTTAAAATATCTATATCTTTAAAAATTTTCTTTCGAAGGTTTTATAAATACAAACATTGCAGATATGTGCTCCACACAAAAAAAAGATAATATGACATTATACTTAAATAAAGCAGTAGAACATACATATATCATGTCAAAAAATAAAATATGACCTAAATTTACAAAAGCTAAAACCGTTTTTTATTGCTCAATAAAAAATCATTGCAGATTTCCCTAGTTTTATTTTCTATACGTTTCAGAGTCTTCATATTTTCTTTGAAACGACATGGAAATCCCTTGAAATTTGAGGAAAAGAATCCCTATGTTTTAAATGAAATCAAAGTTATGGTTCTCATCTTTAAAATGTGCAATAAATTGTACTACTATGATTGAATTCACACAATGTATAATATTTCAATCGAGTCCAAATTATACTTGAATGGATGCTATGGTAAAAAGTGTATCATAGATTCTGGTTTAACGTTGAAGAATTTGTACATAGATTAGTTGGATATATATTTTGTAAATGGATTTCACATTTGAATCCTGTCTTGTGTAAATCTGAATAGTGATACAAGGATTAGGATTTTTCAAATTTCAAAAACACCTCTGTGTCACGTGCAGGAGTCTCCGGCTGGTGAGCTCTCGTCACCTTTGACCCCACTGACCCCGCCCATGGAAACCATCAACGGCACGGATGACATCTGCGACTCGACTCCCAACTCAGACAGTCGCCCAGAGCCGTCACAGAACGCACTGGCCTTCACACACAGGTACATCCCACAGCATGGTGCCGTGGTCCCAGTTCCGTGTTGTCATGGTGATTACAATAGAAATGTTACAGCATTTGCTGTCAAATATCACCCCCACCACACACTTTTAGAATAGAAGATATAATAGATATATAATAGTTTCTCTCAGTTTTTCCATATGTGTGAGGTACAGAGGGGCACACCTCTCACGTTGCCTGGACGTGTGTGTGTGTGTGTGTGTGTGTCTGTGTGTGTGTGTGTGTGTGGGTGTGTGTGTGTGTGTGTGTGTGTGTGTGTGTGTGTGTGTGTGTGTGTGTGTGTGTGTGTGTGTGTGTGTGTGTGTGTGTGTGTGTGTGTGTGTGTGTGTGTGTGCGTGTGTGTGTGTGTTTGTTGCATGTCAGCATGGTTGTGGACTCCCTCTATTCACCGCTGCTCTCTCGTGTTTTTCCTCTCCAGGGGGCAGTTTAAGACTTGTCGGGTCTGCTCTTTCTGATAGGGATGTCATTACAAGTCCTAACAACTTCCACATCACAACTTCACAAAGCATATGACAATAATAATATGACATAACATAGACAAATATGTTCAGCCGCAAACGTTCCACGAAAAAAACAAAAGCCTGGTCGCAGGTCAGTGAGTGGGAGAGTTATGCAAAACCTGCAGCTCTGCCTGGTTTTTCTAGATGATAGAAGCTCCGCTGAGGAGGGATATGGGCGCAATGACATTACAGGACTATTTCTTGTGACACTCACAATGCGTCACTTCTCATGGACCAGCAAGACATGAAACTAAGTGTTTCTCAGGAAGGAGGAATAATTTGTTGAATCTGAGCCGGCTTTTAAACTCACTTATTTGTCATGTTTGCCAACTGCAATGCAACGATATCTTATAAAATTGTGAATTCAAAACTTTTGACTTTTATGATGTTTTATGCATTATAGAGTATGTGACCTCTATATGCATGCGGCACTACTGTTGTATACATTCCTTGTGTCTATGTGTCCTGTTTGCACAATGAATCTGGAAATGGATGATTCCTGTAACTTGTGACTGTCAATACTGGAACTTCACATACAGTAAATAACAATAATAATAATAATAATAAACTTGATTATTTTCATTTATATAGAACTTTTTAAAGGTGCTTCACAAACAGAAGAACAGAAACATTACATACACTAAATTATGTAAGATAAGGGGGTCAAAGTGCAATGTAAATTTTTTTATCTGTGCATAATGGATTTCTGAAGAGGTGTGGCTGTGAGGTTCATCACTGAAAAAGGTCAATGATGCGTTTATGTAATACTTATATAACACACTGTGGATAGTGGGTGGCAGAGAAAGACCAAGACAGACAGACACCAGACACACAGTGTGCGTGTGTGTGTGCGTGTGTGGGTGTGTATGTGTGTGTGTCACTAGATGTTTAGGAATCTTATGTACAGACTTTATACAAAGCCCCTGTCTTTCGCTTGTTCTTCCCCTTTCCAGTTTCTGACTCACATTGCTCACAGCATACCCACACATTACACATCACACACACACACACACACACACACACACACACACACACACTGTAGGGCCTGGACATTAAGTTTGAGTCGTTTCAGTAAATTAGGTGATGTTTTTTCTCAGGAAAGGGAATGTTTTATCTCCTGTCTCTTGTAGTTGACTGTAAACCTATTTTCAAATTTTACAAATCTTCTTTTGTAAAATCTTTGTAACTTGTGCCACTTTGATCATTTCTCTTTACTGCGGTTCTTAATAATTAAAGATATCAATCAATCGCTTAATGTATTATCTTTCTTATTTGGCTAACTCTTGGTGTTTGAGTGGAGAACCTTCCCATCTTCAATATTTAAAGATCATTTTAGAGACCCATAGAGATTGACTGAAGTGCAAATGCCTAGAAATCCCCACCGCTACATCACAAACTCTGTGAGGCTACAGAGATCTGTGCAGAGAGAGCAGGCTGTAGAGAGGACACCCACTGCCTGCTGCAGCCTTGCTGCTGATATGTCTATTAATGCTGCATGCGTGGGAGAGGGTCGACTCTCGGCATTTGCAATGGCAAGTATGGATGTTACAAGCAAACCTCAGTCTCACATTTTTTGAGAGACATATGCAACGACCATCCAGATATTTTATCATTTCTGCTTTTACTATGGTTTCATCATCTTCTAACTGTATTTGGTGACTTTTTGTTTAACAGTATGTAAGCATGTTGGTTGATGGCCAGAAGAAAAGAATAAAACATTTTGTAGTATATTTTTTTTGTGTTTATTTGTACACATCTTCAGACACACATGTAGAAATGCCCCTGAAAACAGAAATCAGGTGTTTTTTCTCTACATGACGGTCTCAGTTTGTCTCTCTGTCATGTGTTTGGAATTAGCTGAGGACTTATCCCCATAACGTGTACTAAACGCTGCTGTGTGGGCAGGTATGAGTGGGTGCAGAGGGCAGAGGAGGAGAGAGAGCTGTATGCAGGGCTGTGAGAGGGGATTGTGTATCGCAGGATGTGGGCGTGTTTGGCAGGTCTGCAGTGCACTCGTTTTGAATCGTTGTCAGAATGTGATAAGACCTTTAGTTGGGGCTGGCTTGGCTGCGTGTGAATGGTCTTCTAGTGGTGGAGGATGTAGGCATCTGTTGGCGGATTCGCTCTGGGCTTGTGTGAACGGGGATGATGCCGATGTCATGCGTCAGGATGCCGCCTGCATCCTCCATTCCTCCGGTGCTGCCATGGCAACTGCTCTGCCTCCCTGCCTCTTGAAGGGCTCCATGATGAGAAAGAACCTCCCTGATAGCGCGCGGTGGTCAGCAACACGGTAGAGACACGGAAAACTGTAGAAAATCTTTTGTGTCATACAAGTTGATGCTCTGTGTGTTTGTTTGAATTTTATTGAGCCTGGGAGGAGAAGTATCTTTGTCATTGTGAAAAAGTAAAAGACACTTAAAAAACTGTTGATGTTTTATTCATTGAATGTGAATTAGCAGGGTGTACAGTATATACAGCATTAGAATAAAATAAAACAAATTTAAAAAAGACAGAAGTTACATTAATCAGATACAAACAGCTGAAAACACATAACTTTTGTAATCTTCTGCATTTTATTTGAAACTTTTGGTTTTTACAGTCTGAGACTTTAAAGTTTTGAATTCATTTTATTCAAGCATGGTGCAAAAAGTGTTAAATAATTTCATCCCGGTACAAACAAGAACTTATTTCTCCCTAAGTTCAACATCGCATGCTTTGCTCCCAAATGGCTATAAATTGAACAAATTAGATCATAAACAGCAACTGAAAATAATCCATAGCTAATAAATCCTCATGATAAATGATTGTTGTCTCAATTATCACATCATCTTTACAAGAGAAGTTCAGCGACACAGCAGCAGCTAACTTACCCTCCACGTCTCACACACCCTCTGCTCTGCTCACCCAGTATCGTGTTCGTGCCGTCCTGAAACCTCTCAGCAAGCCTCATTTAATGGAGACGAACGCCAGTGTCAAAACTTCTTGAACTCTTTCCTCTCCTCTAATTCTCCCTCCGTCGCTCTCACTTGTTTTCTCCGTCCGTCTCGATCTGCACATCTTGACGTCTCTCCTGCTCTCCTGCTCTCTGAGCTGCTGTGTGGGGTTTATACATTGGCGGGGTTGCATGCCTTGGTGACAGCATCCCTCCATGTGTGTACATGTGTGAGTGTGTGTGCATGTGTAGGATGAAGTGTCGTTTCCCTCCCATGCGTCACACACGCAGACACACTTGCACTCACAGAGGGGGTGGCTGTTGTGTAAGAGCTGAAGGCGCCGTGGGAGTCCTGAGTGAATTAGATCTGGGCTTTCTCTCTTTTACACTCCACAGAGTGGGTGTTATGGCATAGTGGAGAATGGCTGCAGTGTTTGAGCGTATACATGTGTAGGTTCCATGAGGGGGCAGAACAAAAGTGAAAACACTCTTCTGGGTCAAACACATAAACTCATCACTCCTTGAACGAGCTCAGCTTGTTTTTTGTGTTTTCCTGTGGACGTGTTTGCACCACTGTGAGGGATTACTGTGAGGCATGTGGGAGTAGGAGCTCTTTTTCAAAGGTACTTGACTCCATGTCAGTACTCGACAACATGTAGATCTCTGAGTAATACACTTGCCCAGGTCAGACATTATGTGAGAGTCAGAGCGGGCTTTATATAAAGCTAAATCAATGCCTGCAATGCTCAGATCTAACAGGGGAGATGCACAGTGGAAGCATTTCTCCTTCATACATACATATATCAAATTTTACACTTCAACACAGATTTTTTCCCCCCTCCAGCCTTTTTTCCCGCACACATGCCACACATCCATCTGGAAATTCAATCACTTCTTCCTTATCTCTCATCTAATTTCCCCATCTGAGAGTAGCTGGACCAGATTAGGCTCCAGCCAGTCTGAGGATATAATCTCAGATTACAACTCATGTGGCAGACGGCTGCTTTCACAGCTTCCGTCCGGGAAGTGCCACCCTCCTGTCTGAGTGCCCGCTGCAGCCTCCGTCAACTTTCAGTGTTGGAGGATGGATGGACGGAAGGATGGACATATTACTGAATGGTTCAAGACTGTTAACACAAAGCGTTTGTCTGGATGGATGGATGGATGGATGGATACTTACAAATGAGAGTAGTTCAAATACAATATTTGTGTGAGGTCTTGTTAAAAATGTACCTTCACAGTCACCACTTGATGTTGTCAATTCAGATCAGACATCACAAATGTACACATTTACACAGTTTACATTCGACATGAAACTATTATACTTATTTTATGCTACTGTTGTGGTAACCTGACATCTCTCTGTGTTCTGCAGCCCCGCCATGACTAAACATTGGGAGGCTGAGCTGGATGCCCTAAAGGGGAATAATGCCAAACTAACGGCAGCGCTGCTGGAGTCCACAGCCAACGTCAAACAGTGGAAACAACAACTGGCCGCCTACCAGGAGGAGGCTGAGAGACTACACAAACGGGTGAGGGAAGGGGCGCGGGAGTGCCTGCTTGCTTTCATGTGTGATACTTTTCTTTTCAAAGCAAACAGGAGGGATCGTTTGGAAAAGATTGTGTGAAGTCTAGATGAGAGGATGGGAGTCATGAAAGAAAGAGGAGAAATGGGTGTAAGCAAGAGGGGGAGTAAAAAGAGTTCCTCTGGAAATTAAAGATGCGTCACTTCACAATGTCCATTTCCTCCTTTTAGGTGACGGAGCTCGAGTGCCAGAGCAGCCAAAGCCCAGCGATCAAATCCCAGAAGACTGAACTCAACCAAACCATAGAGGAACTGGAGAATACGCTAAGGGATAAAGAAGAGGTGTGTGTGTGTAGGTTTTCGTTTGTTTGTGTGTGTGTGTGTGTATGTGCATGTTTCACATCCTTATCATCTATTTACTGTCATACAGGAAATGGAAAAGTTAAAAGAAGAATTGGAAAACATGAATGACCTGATGGAGCAGAAAGACACCCTTACCCAGAAACTTGAGGTGAGTGAAATGAAACTAAAGATGGGACCACATTTGTCAAAAAATAATTTGATTTCAGTAATTACAATAACCTTTATTTGGTGGTATGAATCTGCCCTAGGACTTAAATGCCATTTCACATTGCACATGAGGAAAGCTTAAGGTGGGGAGAGCACACCTCCCTACCCTGACATGAGCATTTCGTGGAAAGTGAAGCAGGGAGAGCGGCAGCTAAAAGAACAGAGGAGGCATCAATAACAAAAAATGACATTGATTAGGTCAGATTCAGTATACAAAGGAGGTGCTGGAGTGGAGGTGGGTTGAGAAGTGGCTTGCAGAGAAGCAGAGTGCATAACATGAGCTGTGCCAATTGAAAACATAGGAGGAGATCATGGCATAGAGATCTGCTGCTGTCAGTTGACATAACGGCCTGCCATAGTGGCTGAGCTTTTTCCTGTATGTGGGACTTCTTTAGACTTGGCGGGGACAATTGCTCATGTGACTCTGTTAGCATAGGTATATTGTTCCACCTTCTGGTTTCCTTGATGCATCACGTCTACATTAAACTCTTCTGCATAAGACATCAGCTGCTGCCTGAGTTCTCCTTTCACCAGCCTCCAGAAAACCTCCATCACAGTAGGTAGGCCTCACATTACCCACCTAATAACATAAATATCTCATAGCCACTGCCTCTGTTTCTCCAGGAAACCGATCTGCGCAGTCGGGTGCTGGAGGAGCAGCTGGCGGGTGCAGAGCAGCGGCTGGAGGAGAACCAGGAGGAGCAGGAGAATTTCAGAAAGAGCCTGCGGACGCTGCTGGAGATGCTGGACGGCAAGATCTTTGAGCTGACGGAGCTCAGAGACACCTTGGCCCGGCTCATAGAGGAGGCCAGCTAGAGACAGGGCTGCCCGATCTACACAGACAGAGCCATATGATAATTGACACCCCAAACTCAACTGCATCAATCCCACCGCACCATGCCCCAATTCTCCTACACCCGACACACACTAAGACTGAGACCCTGCACTGCCCTGATTCTGATTTTGCTCATAAAAGGGCAGCTAACTCCCGGTTTTTAACCTTGCAGGCACCGAGCTCCAACCAACCACAGGCACTCCTGTCGTTCAAGACCATACAGGGACTACCTCATCTTGGCCTTCTGATTGGCTGGTGTAGGCGTAACCTTGGTTGAATTTATCCTTTCGGTGAGATGCCAGCCCCCCCCCACACAAACACACACACAATCACACACATATACATGCACACCAACTCACTCTCACTAAGAGTTAACTTGAGAACTGTGCCTCAGTGCCATCTGCTGTTTGTCTGGGAGAGCTGCACCACAGATTGCAGCATGACAACATCTCTCTCTTATACACATGCACACACGCACACACACACACACACACACACAAACAGACACACACCATCGCTAAACTGCCCCCCCACAAGGGGAATGTTGAAAGTCATGTGGAAATAATTGCCGTTAACACTCTGCGAGAACTGCGCCAAAGCTGCCAAATCCCCCCGAAAATATTGTCCTCTAACTAGCAGATGCTTTGATCCAAAGTGACTTACTGTACAGAGAAGTGCTGAACACAGAGAGTCCCACGTTTGAGCTCGGGCTGCCAGCGGAGTTTCACTGGAAACAGAATTAAAGGATGGCTCTGTGTACCAGCCTGGACACACAAGGCTCTCTCAGAAACAGAGCTTGCTTTATGCTTCTTGAGTGGAAATGAAAGACTGCTATGTATCCACGGCCTATTTCAAAAGAAAAACCCAACATGATGGATAGTGTTCAATCTTCCAGAGGCATCGCTCGTGCCACACAGAAATTTGAATGGGCACGCGCCCTTTGCTAGATTTGATGTGAGAATTCCTGTATCCAGACTGCTTCCACCATCTCAGACAAGTGACCTATCTTCCTGCCAAGCTCAGTGTGGTGTGTGTTTCTGAACAAGGCCTGACCTTACAACATAACGTGTGCCTTCAAAGCGCACGCAAGTGGACACGTGTTTGTATATAATTTGTGTGTGTGTGTTTTGTGTAGTGAGAGGAAGACCCTGTTCTTTTGTTTTGTTTTTGGACATCAAGGCCGTACACACACACACACACTGAGCAATACCAAACAGGCTCTATAAGACACCTCTATCTCATTCTATCAGGTACTCTACTCAGTGGACTCATGCAGATAAAGGTCAAATGCAGCTCAGTTGATCGCCCCCAAGTCCGACAGAAAGTGTACAACCGTTGACCGCGAACCTGTGTGGCAGCCCTGTCGAAGTAGAGCGTCGTGAAGGGCTTACAGAGCGTCATCGACATGTTCGTAAATCTCCACCCTGAAGCAGGCTACAGATATTCACTCCTCACCGGGTGAACACTAAGAACTGTACGCAGTTTCTATTTGTTTTGTTTTATACATAGAATATAACACTGATGATATAATTATAGAACTATATAGGACAACTTTCTACTCATGATGGCATTGTAAATGAATGGACGAATCACACAAATGCAGTAACACCCTGCCGCGGCTTATTGTTGTGTATTAACCAATGGAAAAGTATCGCATAGTATAGTAGAGTAACCCTCCTCAATATATGTTTAAAATGGCATAGCAACACAATGTAAACGCAGTGTTAAATGTTCTGTAAAAAAAATATCCACATATAAAGCGGCTCCAGTAAGAGTAAAATCCAAAACTGCATCTTTAAAAAAAAAATCACGAGAAATTCTATAACGCTATATGCTCATGTGAAATGCTGCTCATCCTGCCTTTCAACTGAGCACCCTGTTTACACTGTGTTATTACACTATTATAACTCCACTATATACCCAGAGATTGAATCATTAAGTCCTATAGCACAGCAGAACTCTATACGTAAAGCATTAGTGTAGTTAGTGACACAGCAGGTTAATACACTGGAATAAGACCCATGTAAAGGGAGATGTTACCTAGTTTTTTTTTCTCTTCCTGGTTGAACTTTGACAGTCAAATGTCAGAGATGGAAAACCTTACTATTAATGCTGTTGTTAAATGAATGCCTTTGTACAGTAGTGGATAAGAAGCTTTTCATTCTCCTGTTTTGTAACTTATGGTATTTAAATGTAGGTATTATGATTATGATTATGATTATTATGATTATTGTATTTAGAGGTATGAAAAGACTGGCAATATTTTTGACTATTTAAAGTAATTTTGAACTCATGATATTAAAGAGGTACCTCAGGCTGAAGATGTTCGTAGATTGGTGAGACTTGTGTGTATGCAGGTGAAAGGATTTTACTGTTTATTTTTATTTATTTTTATCTTATTCAATGGCATGGTCTTTCAGTTTGAAAGCAGGAATAATTGATTACCTATTCAGATATTGTGATGCTTTAGCTCAAGACCCGAACTCAAGTAGCCCCTGCATTTGGTTTCATTTGCGCTCAAACTGCATTGGCACTCAGATCTTTGGTAGCTCAGGTCTTGGATTCTTTATTCTGCACAACAAGTCTGTCAAAATTCCCCAACCAATAGAACGGGAGTGCATGAACCCGGTTAGGTAACTGCCTGTACGGTTCTCTCTCGAAATAAAAGTTTTTTTTGAATTTTGACAGATTTGTTTCACAAAACAGGCCGAGAACAAAGGAGCAGAGACGCAGCAAGTGTGAGGAAAAGAGCTGCAGCTGGAGCACAGGAAATCCAAATAGCAAAATATCTGAGTGTAAGGACACAATTTGAGCACAAGCAGAGCGAGTGTTATGGGGCTATTTGAGTGTGAGCGCAGGGTTTTGGGAAAAAGCATCACGAAACAAAGTCAAGGGCTGCTCTCAAACTGAAATACCACGCTCTGGAATAAAAAGCAAATGCTGATGGAGGCCGATCAGGAGACACGCCTGGTGGTGCTTCAGCCGAGCCTTTTGTTGTGTTGAATTTGCCTGAGCTGAGCAACACACCCCTGTGGACAAAGTAATGCTATGTTTTGTATTCAAATACGTTGACCGCAGAATTCAAGGTGTACAAATCACTTTTTGTTGTTTCTTTTCTTTTCAATTAAAAACACATTATTAACTCAATCAGTCGACAGTGATAGAGGCAATCTTCACAAGGTTTTATTCAAATGCAGGGGTGATGTTGTAAAAAAAGAACTGAATAAATGAAGGTGATAGGACTAAAGGCCGAAGGGTTTCTTTAATGAACAGTATCTGTGTAAAAACAACCGAAACCTGCAATAAGTAATCTGAACACATTATCCCCCATTAAGTTGTTTCATCCCTTTTTGTGCATTTCTTTATACTGATATTGCACTTGTCAAGTGACTGCTTATACACACAGAGGGTCATACATTGTATATATAGAGAGGATAACAGGACCACATAGGAAATGTATAGAAGCAAACAAATTTGGCTGGAAATACTTTGGAATAAAGCAAAATAAAAAGAAAGAAAGTGATGAAAAATTACAGTTAGCCGACAAACAAGCTTTGTGAAGGTTATTAATAGCTAAAGGTCTGTTTAAAACAGAAGACAGTGTGTTTATAAGGTGACCCAGGTGATAGTCAGGTCATGGCGGAGGTGTCACTTTCTCAACTCAGTTTCCCTTAAGTTTTCAGCACATTGTTGGCCAATGTTTTGAGCAGCAACATCTTTTGGGAAACTGTTCTGGTGACATCCAGCCAGCTGTGTTCTGGGTTAGGTTTAAGTTCAGGGTTAGATCTCTGTCTCATGCTACGGTACATGATGAGGTTACCATGGAAGAACATTTGTGCTGACAGTGACATAAGACATTTAAAAGTGCCTCGGACTTGCCCTGACGGGGAAAATAATAACCCCCCCTCTAGCACTGAGATATTTTCCATCTGTGTAATGTCACATATACCTTCATAACTTTTCTGTTTTACATCATCGGCCTCATGATTCATCTCAACACAAGCACGAGAGAAAGAAAAAAGGCAAATCTTTGCATCCAAGCTGAGGCTGCTCCGACTCTGAGCTTAGTTTATGTCACATGTTTTTGCTTCATGTTAAAATATGCGTGTGCCCCTTTCCTTTGTCGCTAAGCATCTCACTGGTCCACTCATACTATCCCTTCAATGCAACTTTTTTCGGTCTATATCTGCATGTTCAGTACTTTTAAGCCTCCTCAACTACAACAGAGATAATGTTTCACCAGTGTTTAAAACAAACAACAAAAAATGTTGTTTCTGTACAGATAAAGTGATTCAGAATGTGTATCATATATCATCAAACCATTTTAAAAATATCAGTAAAGGCTGCACACTCACTTTTGCTCACGTTGGCTGTGAGTTTAGTGCACGAATCCAATGCGTGTGTGCGTGAGCGTGTTTTCACCTCAAGCACTGTGAGTAACAGACCTCCCACTGTGCGGCTCTGCCCACTGAGTGCAGAGGAAGAAATTAGGGAAGATGCAACAGAGAAGAGGAGAGAAAGTAAATAAGATGGCAGGAGACCACATCAATCAAGACCGCCTGCTCCACAGCCCACGGTGGCTCCCTGCAGCTCCAAGACAATCCAGCCTCCCACATGCCATCCATCATTCAAACCAGCGTGACCGCTCTCACGGCTCAGCCATGACTGTCCCACGTACGTTTGGGAACCACCGACCAAGTCTGCCCACACCATTACTGACAGTAACCGTGACCTCCACTTCGGTGAAGAAACTCTCTTTCAGCTCTCCTGCTCTAGGGGACCCGCTGCAGGTCAGAGATGTTGTCGGATGTGACAAACAAATAGGTGACTCTGCATATGTCCATGTTTCACCAGCCTGGCCATACAGAGCGGGTCGAACAGATGGATCTATACATCCTCCCTCACCCAGAGAGAAGCCAAGGGTGGGGGATGGTCACGAATCTGGTGTGACACACTAAAGGATTTACAGTATTTGCACAGTGTCAGATTAGACAGGCAGGGGTCTTTACACTGACTGACACCACCACACTCTCATGTGACAGGGAAAAACCAGCTGTTTAGCTCAGTGTGATCAGTCATAATACACTGGATGAGCAAAAACAGGGGAGAAGTGATGCCTGATGGTGCCATGGTTTTCAATCTGGGCAGTAAATCCCGACACCAGTTTAAATTTCTGTGTAATCTTCTTTTAGGTTTTCCCTCATGACCTCAAATCAGCAAACATACCCACATATCATTTTTTGTTACAGTTTCTCATTTCTGATGCTTCGGGGCAACTGGTAAAGATAAGATATGAGGTTTACAGTATTACAAGTAACTGTAAGTACAGTGTGTCAATGTAAAATGTGTAATGTGCTATTTCTGAATGTTAAAATGGCCACAGAGGGTCAGTGCAGGGCTTAACAACCTAACATAGGACAAAAGTAAAAAATAAAACATGGCATTGTTAGAGTGTGATTACAGGAATGAAAACAGTGACATACAGTGGAAAAAACAGACAGATCATGTCTTTCATGGAGGTGAATGCAGTGTGAAAAACCAACAGGTCGACCATCCTCCTTTGGAGCATTTAGTGGTATTCAGTTTGAGTAAGGGTCCTGGCATAGTCACAGGGAACTGTACATGTGCGACTGGGCTGTGTGAGTGAGTGAGTGATGTATATGTGTGTGTGTGTTTGCAGTACAGCGCAGCTCTCTACAATGCAGTACAGTACAGTTCATGCAATGTCAGAGGGTGCAGGCATTTGTGTTTGTGTGTGAGTGTTATTTGTTGTGCCTGAGCCTCAAGCCCTTTAGCTTTCCCAGTCAGGGTAGGCGAGCCCATCATCATCCGAGTCAGAATCCGGTGAGGCCTCCTTGATGCGGCGCAGCGCCTCATGAATGCTCCTGGTCAGGGGGTCAGTGGAGGCCGGGAGCTCTCCCTTGTCCTTTCTCTCTTTATGGGGGACACGTCTCAGTTGGACGCCCTTACGAATCTGAGCCAGGATGCTGTTTGTCTCGTCGTCATCCTTGGAGGGGGGCAGAGATCGCTGGTCAACCTTCCTCAGGTGGAAGCTTCCTCTCTTCAGGGAGGCCAGCACCTCGTCCATGGGTGAGCTAACTGCAAGCAGATGGAAGAGAAGACATACAGTGAGTGCAGCTAGATAATCTAAAACGCTCCCGAGAGACTTTTATTACATGGTCCTTTACCTCTTCTGTTGGCGTCAAACTCTGGAGTTTTCCTCAGCTTTTTACGGGCATTCATCAGTTGGCTGCTGTCAAAGAAGCGAGGGAGGAACGGGCCGAGCGGGGAGAGAGAAAGCGCCTCTGTTGCACCCTTCCCCTCAGCCTTTGGCCCGTGCCAGCCTGGGCTCTCCGAAGGCGAATGCCCCTCCCTTGTTGGCGGGGGAGGTGGAGGGGGTGGTGGAGGTGGAGGGGTGATAGGGGAGGCTAGCAGGGAGGACAGCGAGCAGGGGGAGCAGGAGGACTCTGCAGGAACGGGCACAGGCAGCGGAGGGAGGGACGCCGTGAGGGCTGTGACGGGCTGAGTGGTGAGCGTGGAGCTGGGTTCCGTCTGCACACTGGTGCTGAGACACAGCGGCTGGCCCTGCGGCTGGACGCACTCCTCCCTCACGCTGCTCAGCTCCACGGTCCGTCCTCGCTCTCTTCTTCTGGTGTGGGCCACACGTAGTCGAGTGGACTTCAGAATCACCTGACCTGGGTACCGCTGGAGAAGACGCAGAGATAAGGGCATCAGTAAAAAAAATAGGAGGAAACGTTCAGTGACACTTACAGAAAATAAGAGAACCAAACCTGTTTGAAAGTGCGTAGTCTGTCCAGAGTTCTCTGCCTCTCCTGACTTACTCTACTATTCTTCCTCTCCTCATCTTCCTCTTCTTCCTTTTTCAGCTGGAAATGAATTCAATGACTTTGAGACGGAGGGAGTTACTGATAACACCGCACAGATACAGACATAAGAAACACATCTACCTGTAAGACCTTGTGAGCTTTAGAGTCTTTGTGGACAGTTTGATGATTCTGCTGTTTCTGAGTGTGGCTGGATACACAGATCTCCTGCAGACAGACGAGTGGAAAAAACAAACACACATTTTCATACACACGTCCATCAATGGAACAACTGCTTCCTTTATAATTCTGTTGTATGCAACATTGACTGTTTTGATAGATAGTGGACATTTAAGATAACAGCAGTTTACTTTACATGTCCACCTTTTGGGTAATCTCACAACCCAATCCAAAATTGTCAAGAATAGTTACAGTGCATAACAACAACAATTGAATTGATTAAGTAAACGCTATCTTATTATTTGTGGACAATACAACCAACAGCAAAGAAGGAAGAGAGGCAGCCCATATTCAAATTGAAAGTTCATATTTTTAGCTGTTTCTTGATACAACAGGACAAAGTTTCAAGTGTCACTTTTACAGCATGAACACACTTTATTACCTCGGCCAAGGAGGTTATGTTTTCATCTGCATTTGTTTGTTCTAGATCTTGTGGATTTAAATGGTTTCATAGAGGTATAAGCTTTTCTAGCCGGTGTATTGCAAAGTAAATAGGGCTAGAAACCTCTAATTGCAAACAATGTGTCGCTGATTAAAGTGGCTTGTTTTAATTAAAGGAGACTGTTGATTCTCGGCGGAGGAAGGAGCTCTACTGAGTGATATTTTAGTTCTATACTCTGTATTGAATACTATGCACTTACCATATGTAGAACCCAGGTTTCAATTTTAGGATTGAACACAAGTGTGAGTGAAGGATACTCACCCTCTTGTTCTTCAGATAGGAGCGCTTGGCAGTGATGCGCCCCCTTCTGGCCTCCAGCTGTCGAGTGCTGACCTGAAGTCTGTGCAGCTCTTCCTTCTCTGCAGTATCATCCTCTGTAATTTCATCAGCACATTCAAAGGTGTCATAGTACACCACTTCTTCCTGACGCTCTGAAAGCACATGGACACAAGAATAAAGATTTAGCCAGACACAAAGTTACAGATCTTTCATGTGACACCGCGGTAAAAATCCAGACAGTCTTGATCCATGTATCATTCGTTTCAAGACACGCACGTCTGACAAATTATGTATAAAAAAACAGCTTTTTTAATTTCCTATTTTTGATTCAAGCAACAAATTGGTATTTGTTTTTTGGTATCGGATAAATAAACAAATGCCAAATAACAAATATTTTGTTTTCATTTTATGATTTTAGAATTCTAGATTAAATATCGAAAGAAAGAAGGATAAATGGATTAGTCTTGTAACAGGTTTACGCACAGCCAGCAATATAGAATAGTTTGTACAATTTTGTGTCTTCTCAACATTCTCAAGAACAGAGATTTCCAAACCTTTCTGCCCCTGCCTGAGACTTATGACCCCCGTTAGCCCTGGAAGTGGTTGGAGCAGACAAAAGTTTGATTTCAGGTATTTTGCAAATAAAAAAACGACCTACTTGCAAATGTCACAATGTTTGCTGTGTTGTATATGAACTTGCTGCAAGTGTTGCTATCACTTATCTGTCAATCACCTCAGGTGTCATGTGGGGGCTAATAAAATCAGGAAGCTGACGAGATTTCTTTTATTTTCATGGCTAAAAAAGTTGATCTTTTCTAACAAATATGGCTAATTGTTTCCAATTTAATAATATTTTTGAAAATTATTACGTGACTATCCCTCTGTTGTCTTGTGACCCCCCAGGGTGTCCCGACCTCTAGTTATGGAACCAATGGTCTAGAAAATGTTATTATGCATCACAAGCAGCTTATCCTGAGAACTTTTATCCAAAAGCAGCTCGTAAATTCAGCCAGAATCAGTTTGTACCTGACATTTGTCTGCGAATGCTGTCGAGCTGTGCGGTGAGGAGCAGCTCTTCACACTGTAGTATATCTGCCTGGATGTCATACAGTTGCAGCTGGAGCTCATAGTACTGTGTCTCCATGTGGTCCAAGAGGACCATTGCATCCTCACTGCTGCACAGACTCTGCATCTGAGAGGACAGATCAAAGGACACAATGTCTGTGAGTGTGTTTGTGTCTGTGCATGTGATTTGGATGCTGTGCAGCGTCACTACCACACCTCGTCTCGCAGGGTGTGTTTCCTCTGCTCCAGGCTGATCTCCCTGGCTCTCTGGAGCTGCAGGGTTTCCTTGGCGGCAGAGTAGCGCATTCTCTCCATGCGCTCCACCGCTGCCGTCCACGAGGATTTGCCAAACTTACGCTGGTCCACTTTCATACGCTCAAACACCCCTGCACACACAAACTCAAAAACTAAGTAGAGGTAACTGAGTTACACTTCACACCATTAAATGTCACATATGCTCATGTCAGGGAGTCAACATGTCACTTATGATTTAGTTCCTTTTAATGTGACGACTTGAGTCTCACAGAGTAAAGGTTTATTACAGTTATGCAGAGAGAGACATCTATTGGCCACATTTGAGCACTACAACATCCTGCTTTTGAAGCCCCTCACTTAATAGATTTTTGATCTAAAGAGATTCATATAACCGATGGACTAATCAGCATTGGAGAAAAAATGGGATAAGCAGGGGCCTACTGTGGAGAAACCCCGCACAGAGAGGAAGTGCTGGCAGAGCTGTTTGATCAATAGGATGTCCTTGTTTCCTCCGGTCCCTGTCAAAGCATGGCTGTGTGCGCTGTCTCATTACTTCCAAATCACATTAGCCCTGGCGCTCAAATCCAAACACAGGTCAATAGCAGCCCAATGCTAACGCTGTATGTTGTCTCTGTGTGTGTGTGTGTGTGTGTGTGTGTGTGTGTGTGTGTATGTGTGTGTGTATGTATGTGTGTGTGTGTGTGTGTGTGTGATCATTCAAAGTCATTCCTCTGCTGCTTTATTGACTCGACATTGGCAGTGACAATGAAAGTGTGCCATACCTTTCTTGGCTCTGGCAGTGATCTCAAAGTACTTGACTGTAAACTCCTGGATGTTAAGCACTGCCTCCTGAGCTTTCTTCTGCCAGTCACAGTCCTCCTTCTTTAGCGCTTCTATCCGCCTTAGGCCCAAGTAGTCATTGTCGATGGAGATCTGTCGAGAGAGAGACAATGACGGTCCTCAGTAAGGGAATGATTAGATAAAAGACTTATCCTTATACCTTCACATGTTGCGGAGAAATGTTGTCTGAATTAAATAAGGAACGAATTTGAACACACTTTTACAAACACAGTTTTTTCCTACTTTTTCAAATATCAGCATCGATGTCATAAGGTTAACAACAAATCCATTTTAAACCAACTTACAAAAATATCAACACCTTATCAATATTGAATTGCTTAAAACTATTGTTAATTTTTCCTTATATGACAAAATTATATATATAAAGACTTAAACAACCACTTAAAGCCTATTTTAAAATTTTATATTTTGATTTAACTGAATTTTAGGACCATTTTGAGAGCATCTGACATTCCTTTATCCCCATACAGACAAAACTATCACAGACGGAGCAAGGCCGATTAAAAATATTGAGTTTAAAGACAAAAATCTGGAATTTAAATGACCAAATGTCAGAGGGGAAAACAAGAGCAGTGTAACACAAGAAGGAAAATAAGCACTATGGGTTACTGAGTTACACAGCATCTCTGTGTGACCCTGAGTTACCTCTCTATACCTGGGCTCACGCTGCACGACCCAGCAGTGCACCAGTATCATTTTCCACTGCAACTTCGTCCTGTGCGAACTCCTCGGATTTTTCCCCCCATTATCAATGTTTAATTTAAGAACTGTTGTATTCATATTCAGTGGTGCAACTCAAGTTAGTGTTGCATCAACCGACTATTTAAAATCTAACTTGAAAACATATAGGTAATCTCTACAGTTACTGCATAAGAATAGAGGATGGTTATGATATTAAGATGCTACGACTCAGTTAGTAGCTCAAGCTGCTCTCAGCAACATACAAACCTCGTCAAAAAACTCAATGTGTTTTGTGTGTTATCAACATTTCATCTACGCAAAAGGTGAAAAGAACATTTAAAGGATATTAACCTTTACTCTCACTCTCCTGTTGATTCAACTTCTTTTTTTAATTCATCATTTGACACCACAACTTTACTTTAACTGTAAATATTTGAACAAGTGTTTGGCTATTGGATTAAAAAACATGTTTCTGCGGTGTTATAGTTAGTACTCGGTATGCTTGAGCCAGTGAGCCAGGCTCAAATTTCAGCCTGGCTTCAAATTTCAAATACCAACTTAAAAAAACTTTTTAAGAACTTCGAATTCTCTCATTTGCACTATTGTCTTTTTGTTAACTTGATTATGAAATGAGAAATTGAGTTTAGAAACATAAATGACAACTTGTAGAAGTGACGGAAGGAAATTTGACTACTCGCTATAAATAGACCCACAAGAGCCGATCCACTCTCCCCCTACCACCCAGATAGATGGTGCCATGGTGTAATGGTTAGCACTCTGGACTCTGAATCCAGCGATCCGAGTTCAAATCTCGGTGGGACCTGACTTTTTCAGGATGTTATTCTTACAAAGCCTCCCAGGGATCATTTATTCAAACATGTTTACACACAAAATACCTGAACTCATTTCATACCTTACAAGTGTGGAAGCAGGGAGTCAACTGTGGCAAGAACTTTGAACTACTGAGATAGTGATTTTAAAGAAAGCGCAGCCAAAACTAAGAATCAAGTTTGGCAAATCAATATTATTCTCCATTATTTTTGGTGAGAGGAGGGACACACTACCAAAATAATTACCACCTACACTATCAAGCTACTTTGAACTTTGATGTTTACTCAACACCTCATGGAGTCTGATTCAAACTAGTAGCATAATTTGACAGAAGTCCTTAGTGTGACGGCATTTTAGAAATGCAATCACCACAAAGTCCACTGTAAACTTGGCAAACGGCAGTTTATACTTCACAGCTCAACGACCAACCCAGCACATCATCTAAAACCAGTAAGATAACCTGTGTGCATTAGGGTGCTCTGCCGACTTCGTGTTAAATGATTGAGGCATATTTCAATGTTTGATCAATTAGGTTAAATGGTTTAATTTGCTTCAAATGTTTTTTATGTTTAATTCGAAGGCAACCCGGATTATACTGCTTTTATTCGTCTGATTACAGATTCCAGTGTCATTTGATTGACAACACAAACTTTTCTTTAACTTTTTTATCAATTATACTATATACAGCTTTTTATGATGTGATGTTCCTTGTTGTTCTTTATTTCCATAGTTCATACTAAGCCGATAGGATGTAAAATTGCACAGGAATAAAGTGGGTTTATTCCCCCCCTCTGTAAAAAGATGTCACTCAGCTCATTGAGATACATCACAGCACGCTTACATTTCAGTCTTCCGCTAAAAGGTTCCGGACTTCATTCAGCCACACCTAAACTCTAGAGGTCTTTAATTTCACTCTCCATCTTTCAAAGTCTGCTACACGGCTGCTGATCCCAGTGGGTCAGCATCAGCCTGTGCCTGCTGTAAACCTATAGGACTGCACACAATATCATTTATTCATGTCTCTGCGAAACGTCGGGGAACAGGAGATCCATGCGGCTCACAGCACATAACTCAACATCCACATGGCACGTGCAAGAAGTGCTTCAGATATTGTGGCAAAGGAAAAAGAACTGACAGGAAGTCTGTTCACAGCTGAGGTTGGAAAAGGCCATATGTGCTCATTGTTGACGGATGTCGTGTGGTAATATGATACTGAAGTGTTTTTATTACTGATGTTCTGTGTGTGAGTCAGGGAGCTAAATATAAATGTGCCATCAGCAGTGCAGTGATTGAACAAAGCCTTTCCGCTGTTGATCCACTCACAAGCCTCTGTCTTCTCTTTGCAATTAGATACATCTCATCCCCTCCCTTTGCTTTAATGAGCATAAAACTAGCACATTTTTCATGACACATCACAGTCAGACATGCACATACATGAACAGTGATGCACACGCAAAGAGCGGAACCTAGTTTAAGAGAATTTTCAGTGAGCACACATTGTATTTCATATTTTATTTTATGTCTGTGTCTTCAGAGACATACTGAAATTAATCTCTGAACTGAGGCCCATCTGTACAGTGGTCAGCTTCTCACGTATGCAATTTAATTATAGCATCTGAATCAGAGATCTAGAGCAAACTACCCGAAGGCACAGGGAAAAAACGTGCTCATATTGGTCTTTGTCATTTTCTCCTAGTTAAATGTCTTGTATACAGTGTTCTTGTCAGTGGAGCATCAAGAGGCTTGGTAAAATCCCAACAAATTACTGGGTCGCTACAGGATTTGGGCCCAGACATAAGAATCAATGGATTAAAAATGCTGAGAGTGTGTCTGTCTCTTGTGGTGCAGACTTTTAAATTATTTGTTGCATATGTTCAATGTGCATATATTCACTCAAACAGCTGCGGAGGGTTACCTTGATCTGCTGTCTGCGTAGCATCGCCAGTTCCCTCATGTCTCTGAAAGGCTGCAGCAGATACTGGTACAGCTCTGTGGAGGCATCCAGTAGACCTCCATAGGCCAGGTCTTCTTTCTCATAGAGCTCCAACAGCTCCACCATGCTGTCCATGGTCCTGTGCTTCTCCAGCAGCTGCAACACGCAAATAAATAGATTCAAATACGTTTGTTTCCTTAGAACCAAGTTCAAGCCCATTTCTACATTCCCTTTTAAAATATTTTCATTCTGTGTAGTTGAAAAACATGCTTCAAGTAGCTGTCATGTATTCAGCAGATTTGTGTCTGTATTGCAGAGTAACAGCTATCACTAAGTAAAAGTCAGGTGAACCAATTTAAATACGTCTTTTAGTGTAACTCAGCACTAAATGGAAGCCTGCAAATCTCTATCAGACGATTGGGATGCTTTGTGTAACAGTGAATAATAGGAGTGTATCTGAGTGCACTCAATGAGCAGAGTCCTTTCTGCTGCTGGGAATACGATCGATACGCACACACATTTTTGCCAGACTGAACAATCCTGTAGGGCTACAGTCGAAGCACTGAAATAGCCATTAACTCAGCCCGCAAATTGAGTAGGAGGATGTGTGTGAGTGTGTGTGTTTGAGAGATAGAAATAGAGATAGATAGAGATAGATAGATAGATAGATAGATAGATAGATAGATAGATAGATAGATAGATAGATAGATAGAGAGGGGGAGAGGGGGAGAGAGATAGTTTTCTTAAGAAACAACAAACTGTGACTGTGTTAAATGAATTACAGAGCACTGCTGCTGCCACTGCAGACAGTAGAGCTCAGGAGCTCCTCCTTCATCCTCAGGATAAACACAACGTCATTCAGTTTTGGTTTTTTTCCAGTAATGACAGTAGGCCAACACCTCCTGTGTCTGGTTTTTGTTTCTTTTTTCTAGTGTGTGTGTGTGTGTGTGTGTGTGTGTGTGTGTGTGTGTGTGTGTGTGTTTGTGTGTGTGGATATGTCTGTCAGTGTGTGTGTGTGTGTGTGTGTGTGTGTGTGTGTGTGTGTGTGTGTGTGTGTGCTAATGGCACTGGGTGTGGGACTGACTGGGTGGAATGACTGCTCACAGCTTCTTTTCAGTGCCATAAACACAGCAGAGAGGAAACTCATTGGCCGGAAATCATATAAACAATCAGAGTAAATAGACATTAAGTCTCTCTCTCCTTACTTACCAGTGTAGAGATTTCAGAACAGGGGCGATGTGGCCTGTTCTTTTGGTTTTGGTCAGAACTCTTACCTCTAAATTTTGAATGAGTTGTAGGTGCATGAATGTCTTTTTAAGGAAGTCCTGTTAAAAGTCTGTTGCAATCGTCAATTTTACTGGAGATAAAAGCATGAGACATGAACAGTGCACGCCTAAAATAAATCTTTTTTTTACTTTCCTACATGTGCAGTCCTAGATGTATTTTCTAAACCCGGGTAAACATGGGAAATGTTGATGTACCATTTACCGTCATTGCCAGGAGTGTGATGCTAATAATAGAAAACCTCCATTAACACTCCCTCTCCCTTGCTCTCTCAAAGGGGCTCCTCCGCTGTCTGGCTGTGTGAGTCAGGGATGCATTAATCTACCCTCATTGATAAGTGGGAAAATGTGAGGGCCAGAGCGTATCAATACAGTGTCTGTTTATCCTAGGAGCAGTTCATCAATCACTAGCTGCTGCTGCTGCTGGTGTTGAGCAGGCCTCTGTCTGTAATCACTGTGTCCAATCAGAGATAAATACAGAGAACAACTATGTTCGATTATATTATTTACATACACGTTTCACATAATTGTGAAAAAAAGGAAATTTTATAAATTGAAGACTTAATTGAATCAAATACATGTAACTCATTCATAACCATATGAGTCATATTAATGGATTGTAATAAGGACAAAACCTGATTAATAACATTGAATGATATCGTAAGTGATTCAATAAACATTTGAATACTGTGTGTAACTTTAAATCCTCTTAAAATAAGAAATAATCCTTTAAAAAATGCTGACTACATTCTGAAACACTGCACCTAAATGTTAATAGTTAGTAAAGTCATGGAAGAAACCTGTGAGCAGTGCTGCTCACAAATGTTGTTGTTGCACTTGACTTTTTGTTTGTGTGCATGAGGGTTTTAAAACATTCTTTCTTTCTCGCATTGACATGTTGGGCTGGTTCCTCCACTGATTTTCAGGAAATCTTTCATAGAGATCCAAGAAAAACCTCAACCTTGTCCCTGTCAACTATCTGGTCAGTGTGGGAGTGTTAAAGGACGCATGTATATTTTTTGCCTTGCCGAAGTCTACAGAGGGTAGATTGTCTTACAGCTAGTTTCACAGTGTAACTTCCTCTTCTCACAGCTCTCGATTATCTCCATGCTGTATGTATCTAATGTGTGATGCAAACCAAGTTATCGTGCAAAGCCTGAAAAGAGGTCCCATGCAAGGACTGAGTGTGCTGGATTATATACATTTCGCAGATAAGATGAAGCATAATAAAAGTGATGATTCAAATACACAATCTTTGTGTTTCTTTAGTTTGTACTCAAGTTTACTAAAGTTTTGTGGTTGTGTGACTTATGGAGAACCTCAATACAGTATCACATGCCTTCTCTTAACCTGTGCTCTACTGTTTTGCACTTAATGGGATGCAGCCGTCCTCCTCAGATTAATGCCTTGTGCATCACATTTCCTCATCATCTTTATGGTCTGACACAGATTCCAGGAGACCAGCTGGTTTGGCCTCTACAACAGGAAGCCAGTGTTTATGCTCGGATGCTGCTGTGTACCGCTACATGTGGATGCGTTGTGCAGATGTGAAATAGGCAGGTGGTGTATTCAGGGAGGTGCTGTGGGAGGATCAGGGAATCTCTCACCTCCTGCAGATGTTTTGTTGCACGGCTGAGCGCCTCCTCGTACCCGGACTGACGCAGCTCGCTCAGGCTCTCGTAGTACTCGTCTGGGTCGTCGTTTTCCGTGAACAGAACCTGCGAGAGGATCCTCCACCCACACGTGTCGAGCGCGTAGCCCAGGTACACCTGCAGCCTGTAGCACAGCTCATCCATTTCGGCCTCGGATACCTCCGCTGGGCCGAAGAGCACTGTCCACATCCCGACCGGCTCCTCGGGAAACACCGGCAGGCAGGGCTCCAGGTCCGAGTTGACCGAGCACAGCTGCTGGTGAACGGCCCGGAGGTCCTGGAAGGAGAAGAGCCCGGCCCAGCTGCAGTCCTCCCGGCTCAGAGCGTCCAGCTCCTCCAGGTCCAGGCTGTCCAGAGAGGGGGACCCAGGATCGGGGCCGACGGGAGATGCTGCACATTTGACCACAGTCTGGATTTTGACAGGACTTGCTTTAGTCGCGATCGAAGACTTGGCTTTTACCGCAGCCCCTCCGGCTCCTCTACCCGCCGGGCTCCTGCTGGACCCTTTATCCCTGACAGGACTTTCGGGCCATTTTGTTTTGTCTCCATCTTGACCAGTCGCCTCCACCAGCAGCAGCGGGTCCCTGCCGAAGCTTCTCCTCTGCACCGTTCTGTTGTGACACGTAACCGCAAATTTACCCTCCACTTCGTTCCAGGCCACGATGAAGACGAATTTATGCTTCTCCTTCTCCTCAAACGCGTTGGGGCGGACGGCTACCCAGCCCGACTCCAAGTTATCCTCCATCGTGAAGGACATGTCTGCTTAAAGCGATGAACCGGAGACGGTACGAGCCGCTTGTTTGGGATGCGGCGCAGTGAGGCGGTGTTTACAGCTGCTTGAATTACCGAACCACGGTTCCTCTCGGAGGATATTGTGCCCGGAGCGCTGCCCTCCTCCTCCTTCGCTCAAGCGGATGAATTTGGAGCAGTGCGCCGTCGTCTCCCATCTCTGCCCCACCTGCCCTCACTTACCCTGCCTGTCTTCACCCCCTAATGTCGCTGCTATGTCTCATGTCTCCTCCGACACACACAACATGTATTTGTTTACCAGCTGGCGGCGGTGGCGCTCATCCTCGGTCCCCGCTCAGTCAGCTCCAGACCCTCCTCCTCCTCATCTTCATCATCATCATCATCATCATCATCATAACAGAGTGACGACGGGTCTCGAACGCAGCACCGTCCACGCACCAGCGGTATTGTGGTCAATGGGAACGTGTTAGTAGTGTGTTAATGTTTACATCGTCTCCAAACTCACAACAACGTGTTTTCTTCATCGTTCGCCATAAGTTAAGATGTCGCTTTCATGTGCTGTGAGAAATATCTGAATTCCCATGTTTTCAAAACGTAGGAATTCGCCAAACAAGGGAACGATTCTGTAGGTTATCAATCAAAACGAAACAAATAATATATATGATGTTCTTTTATCATACATTCTTGCATATAGCTCATACTCACACACTTTGTGACTACAGCAGAATAAGTAGTGGTGTTTTTGACAAGCGTCTTACTTTTCTGCTGCCGCTTAATACGCAACATGGCAGAGAAGACAGATCGGGGAAGCTCTACTTTGTCCTGAGGGTACTTGAAAGCACCATCAACTTCAGCAGGGCACGTGAGGACGTGCTGACGTCATGGATCGATGGCCTGTAGCTGCAGTGTCAAGAGCAGTGTTTACAAAGAATAAATAAATACATAACAATGTCCCTCCTTTTTAAAATACACTTCTATTTATTCATGTATAATTGTGTAGGACTTATCTAATAAAAAAGGTTGATTTGACCCCCTCTCCTCCCCAGCACAGTACAGCATAGCACAGACCACTGAAAGCGCTCATTAATCACATAATCTATTCGTATAGTTTTATGGTACAGACATAAAGGAGAGAAGAAACAGCCTTGTTGTATCCAAGCGCTATCAGATAAATGTATAATAAAAAATTGTGATTATAATAGATACATAATCTGATATCATTACAATAGTAGCCCTATAAAAATACATAAAAGGAAATATTACAAACTAAACAGTCAGTGAAACACAATCCGTACAATTTCTGCTTGTGGAACATTAATGATATGAACAGTTATGAGTTAAACTGCTTCCACTCATTACTAAAGTAATGTGGTAAACTTTGGAAAAATGCTGTACAAATCTTTGATTTAAATATAAAGATTAATTTAGTCTTCTGGTTGAGTTGTCACAGAAGGTGTGAGAGAGAGCAGTTGAGTTGTCCTTGTTTAAAGACGTTGGCTGCACTGTTAAGTACGGTGGCCCTGAAAGCTCAACGAACGGCAACTTAAGAAAACACATGCAAGTTGACAAAACACCTGCAAAAAGAGAAAAGCGCTGCAAATACCGGAACGAGCTGCAAATAGAGAAACGCGCAGCAAATACCGTAACGCGTTGCAAAAACCCAAACGCGCAGCAAGAAGCCAAACGCGCAGCAAGAAGCCAAACGCGCAGCAAGAAGAGGCCACAACACAACGGAAGTGTTTCCAGGGGACAGCTAAAAGTGATGGACACTGCTGCCACAAAAACGTCCAATACACCATAGAAATTCGGTTCCACACAGGGTTCGGCCACCCGCGGCTCTTCAGCCCTCTGCAGTGGCTGTACAGTACAATGTTGTGCATATGTTTAGCGAACGCTGAACTTAACAAATCAGTTTTCATATTATTAACGTGAACGTAACAATGAACGTGAGTGAACGTCACGTACATTTTTTAAATCATCACCGTATCAGGCCATCATGAAATACCAGGAGCGGGCGAGTGTGTGTGTGTGTGTGTGTGTGTGTGTGTGTGTGTGTTTGTGTGTGTGTGTACGTGTGTCCCCCGGCGCTCCGACCCCGCCCACTCACTCGGAGAGAGCCACAGTGAGCTCTGATCACGGAAGATGATCCGATCTAGAGACATGTCGTCTTCTCCTGTTAAACTGAATAAACAGCGCTAACAAGCAAGCCCCTGTTTGTGAGGCAATATATTGTCCATAGTGTGCAGGGGTACGAAACCTTTACTATCAAAAAAGCGAGTGGGCGGGGTCGGAGCCCCGGGACCCGGGACCTATATACAGTCTATGCCCGGGACCGGAGCACTCGCTACACACACACACACACACACACACACACACACACACACACACTCGCCCGCTCCTGGTATTTCATGATGGCCTGATACGGTGATGATTTAAAAAATGTACGTGACGTTCACTCACGTTCATCGTTACGTTCACGTTAATAATATGAAAACTGATTCGTTAAGTTCAGCGTTCGCTAAACATATGCACAACATTGTACTGTACAGCCACTGCAGAGGGGCCGAAGAGCCGCGGTTGGCCGAACCCTGCGTGGAACCGAATTTCTATGGTGTATTGGACGTTTTTGTGGCAGCAGTGTCCATCACTTTTAGCTGTCCCCTGGAAACACTTCCGTTGTGTTGTGGCCTCTTCTTGCTGCGCGTTTGGCTTCTTGCTGCGCGTTTGGCTTCTTGCTGCGCGTTTGGGTTTTTGCAACGCGTTACGGTATTTGCTGCGCGTTTCTCTATTTGCAGCTCGTTCCGGTATTTGCAGCGCTTTTCTCTTTTTGCAGGTGTTTTGTCAACTTGCATGTGTTTTCTTAAGTTGCCGTTCGTTGAGCTTTCAGGGCCACCGTAGGTTAAGAGGACAGGAGGGTGCATCACATCTGATGACACTAAGAGAAAGGCTTTATGGGTTCCAACAGAGATTGCAGCTGCTGCGATGAGCCTTGACCCTGACCCCGACCCCTGGCACACTGTGTTTGCATTCCTGAGTAGACACCCGGTGCCCCTCTCAAACTCTTAAACAAATTCAATCAAAGTTTCTCATGAAATACTGACTCACGATGATCTGGCTAAGAATGCTGAAGAGGAGAGAGAGAGGCTGTTGTTATTGTGAGGAGCCGAGAGGCAAATAGCACAACCAAACTCTACATTCAACGAACATTCACTTGAATGTTCTTTGTCTTCATCTGTGACAAATAAATTCTGTGTAAACATTTAGACCAGCTTACTGAATTCTAGCCTAAAGAGAATTTAGTGTTGGCTGCTGTTATAAACTTCATTTCCCCATATGAAAACATGGGGAAATGCAGTTAATCCGTGTTACCATCACATTACGAGGGAATAAAAAATACATAAATATGACCATCTTCCTCTATAGAGAAATCTATAGGGAGCATCTTGATCTGTAATATTATACCTGGTGTAAATAAACACTGCCCTGTTGGCTCTCCAGGAGAGGAGAGGGGGTCATAAGAACAAGGAGGAACAAGTAAACAACAACAGAGTCTGTGTTTATTTATCCAATGAAGGGAAAATGTTTTGTAGTTTTGTGGCATGATTCTGTAGTGATATGCCAACACAACTGGTGTTTCAATTGTTTACAGTAGATTTTGGAAGCTTTACACAAGTTTTTCCTTTCTGCGTTCAGCTCCTCGGCTGTGGCTGAAATCCATACCAGTACTTTCCTTCTCCAGACCCAACAATCCTTATTATACACGCCAGCAAATCCCCATTTTTTTTCACTGCTACAAAATGTATGATGTTTTTCCCAACTTTAGTTACATTTGGTCTCTAAAGCAGATTCCTCTAAGACCATGAACAGCTGCACAGCTTGTTTTACTGAGACTTCTATGTCAGTATTGTAAATTCTATATAAACAATATGACCTCCCAATTTATCAAAAGTTAATTATTTTATTCAAAGAATATTTAGTATTAAAAAAAGTTAAAAAATATATATATAAAGAAGCATAAATGAACAGTTTAACAGTTCTATAAATCAAATTGGTTCCGTTGAAATTGAAGACTTACATTTTGTTTAAATGTTCCATTTTTAATTAAGCATTATTTGACTGTTGCAGTTATATATGTTCATAAACAGACTTTGAGATTGACAAACAGAGACAGGATTGAAAAATGAGATTGATCACTCAATACTGTAAAAGATTACAAAAACACTATATTGGACTAAAGTCGCCCACTGAAGGCCCGCTAATAGTGTCGAATTGTTTTTAACTTGTCCCTCTCTAAGTTATTACACAATAACCAACACTCATTATGAAACATTCATCCAAACTAGATATGTTAAACCTGTGTTTGACAAGTCATGTGAAACACAGCTTGAGTACAAAAAGAGCTGAGAAATATAAGGAAATTTGCATTTTAATATTCGGCTCAACATATTGTTGGGATGATTATGACCAGGTGAAAGGATTTTCCCAGATGCCTTAAGGAGCCCTCATTTTGAATTTCGGAAGTTTAGTTGGTTGTAACTCAACACTTGTAATTATTGACAAAACAAGACTGTTGCTGAAACAGTGATTTATTCTTTTATTGAATACAATTATAATAAAGTTAAAAGTTTAGTTAGAAAATTACAAAAATCAGTGTAGTAACTGTGGAGATGTTTTATATTGAGTAAATGTATTAACTAGTAAAAAACTGTTTGTTAGTAGGTTCATTAACAGTGTTAGATGTGTTTGCTCACACAATAATAACACCATCATACAAAGAGGGTAAAGGACAAATCAGTTGGTGAGTATGTGTTGAGAAAGAGCTGGTTAATTTTTTACACAAAGACTACAACACACTGTGCAGTACAGACACAATTATGTTGGTATGTTGGACTTAAGCTGATGCTCTTCATCCTCGGCTGGTGTAGCCATGGAGGGGCATTTGGGACGTCCAGAAGCGGGCAACAGGTTCTCCCAGTATTCTCGGTTAGCCCTACAATAAATTGTGAATTTAGTTGGCTACAAACCAAAACCTGTACTGAGCAGAAACACACACTTCCCAGATTACCCTCTATTTTTGCATCCTATATAATAAGTGCCACCACAGCACCATAAGCTTTGTGCGTACTATATGGGCCACTGTTTTCAGTCTTCTGTCCACATTTAATGCAGATGCTGCAGCGTCACTGAAAAACAGCAGACTAATATATAGAGTTTGCACAGTTTGGAGTTTGCATGTTCTCTCATTCTCACCTCTCCCACCAAATGTCAGGTGGGATTGTCTTCAGCTCCCCCTGCAACCCTCAAAGATAAGTGTTATATATGACGGATGGAGACTCATATGGTTTGTCAGTCTTACCGGGCTCTGACCCAGGGTTTGGTGTGCATCTCCAGAGCAGCTCCCCAGGGCCCATGCTTCTCTGAGGCTGGAGGGAGGAATCCTCTCTCTGCACACAGCTCCTCTGCTATAGCTCTGATATGGTAAGCCTCAAATCCACAGCAACCGCCAATGTAGCGAATTCCTGCATTGTAAGCCTCCCTGGCGTATTTATGAATGTCCCAGCGGGTCATTGCTCTGGTCTCCAATGCTGAGAGGAAAAAATACTGGATTATGTTGACGCTCTCATCAAGCTACACATACAATGAGTGTGCAGCACATGGGCTCTAAACTCAAATTCCCTCCGATTTATACTTTAATAAATGTGCAAAATTATAGTAACAGATATAAATCACAAACCATCAATGACACTGAAGGGCATTAGGGCATATTTGGCTTCATTAAGCAGCACTATAATTACAGACCCACTTTACTTGACTTAGTTTTATATACATATTTGGTGTCATGTTCTTTTCAAGTCGAAGGGAAACTTATTCTCTTAATGTACCGTAGTAACAACAATAACAATTGTCGAAATGGACAATGATGATATAATTATATACGCCAAGAAGGTTATGTTTCCCCCCCCTGTCCGTTGCTGTGTTTGTTTGTTTGTCAGCACAATGACACACATGATTTGACCAAGAAAAGAATCCATATACTTCTTTTTTTTAAGAGAATAATGAATTGATCTTGATCTTATTTAAGGGACCGATAAGTGTGTGCAATTTGGGGCAGCTTGATTGAATTTAAAAAAACTCCAAAACAGCTGAACCGTTTCCCTGATATTTGTGGGGGAGGGCCATGAGCCAAGGAAGACCCCACAAAATGTTGGTGCTGATTCGGATCAGGGGCAGATTTTTTCAACAATTTCCTTGATTTAACAATATTTTGTTTGAATCGATCTTGATGAAATAAATCTGACTTGTTTAGGGCACTGACGTTTATCAGTGTTGACAAATAAAATGAGTGCATTTCAATGTGGTTTCATGAAGGGATTGTTGGGTCTTGGTGGAGGGATGTGCTCTACTGAGGGACATTCTAATTGAATAATATTTTCTTGGTTCTGCAAAAAACAAATACGCAAACACCAACCAAAGGGGAACTCCGGTAGGTTGATGTATCCACTGTGGTTGCGCTCAGTTGTGTGAAAGCCCAACGGCTGGATCATGAGGTGGGCTCTGAGACCTGCTTTCTCTAATCCCTCTTTCATCAGCTTCACTGTGTCAATACAGGTCAGAGGGTCCAAGTGGCAATTTACACCAACGATGTCAGCTCCTGCACACACACACACACACACACACGCACACACGTATATATATATAAACACACATCCAGGTTGTACAGCTGAAATATGATGTCAGATTTAAAGTAGCCGAACACAGGAGGGTCAACGTACCAGCTTTGACCAGCCTGATTGCACACTCTCCAGGTGGGATTCCCTGCATGTCTCCCTGAGGAGAGATGCACATTGTTGCACCCACTGGTTTACCGCTGGTCTTCAGCACCTGCACTGCCCACACTGCCTCCTCCACGTGATCAACAAACTGCAGGAGAAATGTGCATCCGATCAGGAAACGTTCACTTGGGACAAAAAAGCTGATCTGGTGCATAGTTGTATTCCTTTTGAGCTGCTCGTACCTCTACTATAAAGAAATCAATGTCCTTTTTGAGGAAGTCATCCATTTGTTTCTTAAAAATGGCCTTGACCTTGGGCTCATTGCGACTGTTCTGATAACAGGGAGTCTTAGACACACACCCAGCGACCAGTGCGTTCCCCTCGTTGGCTACCTCCCTGGCGAGGTCACAGGCTGCCTCGTTGATCTGCGCCCCCTGAATCAGAAAGAATCAAATTAGATTGACACCATTGTAAACAGAATATTAGAGTTGTTTGTATCTCCACATTAAAAGTTTTGTTCTAACACTGATGTTGGAGACATTGCCACTGATCTCCAGCTTGTCCTCGCTGCAGTAAAAGGTGAACGTCTGCATGACATTGGCTCCTGCTCTCAGAAACTCCCTGTGAAGCTGCCGCACTGTCGGTGTGAGAGAGAGAGTTACTGGGGGAAAACGCAGGTGAATGGATAGGCATATACAAATTCTGCATTAACAGAGTCCGCTGCTCTTTTATGACAGATTATGTAACGTGCACCTGCTTCAGGGTGTTCAACAGCTGCCTCGGGTGTCCAGTGTCCTGCCTTCACATAGCCACGTCGCTCCAGTTGCATCACATAACCGCCATCTCCTACGACCACCTCCCCAGCATTGAGGCGCTCCAAGATACCCTGAGTACACACACACACACATGACGTTCACACACACACACCCACACACACACACACACACAGAGACACACACGTACCCACACACATATCCACGGCCACAGGACATACACACCTTACTCTGGTGCCTGGCAAGGTATGTCACAATACAGTATGTTTTGTCCAGTATTAGTTTTTTCTGTAAACTAAACATTCCATACAAATACAGGAATACTTGTAATTATTGATAATAAAACAGCCTCCAGACGTCTCAATCTGTAGTTTAACAGATATTATGTTTCGGATGTTTTCAAGAATAAAGCAAACATGCAGATTTATGTACACACCACCAGCAGCAGCTGAGTTCTGCTGTTACCTTGCTCTTCTTGCTCTCCATCACTTCTTCTCTCTGTGCAGCTGTAACAACTGAACCCTGTCTGCTGGTCACTGACCTACTTCATGCTCTCTGCGCCTTTTATGAATGTGGCCTGTGTGCAGAAATCATTGCTGTAATCTCGCGAGATTAAATGAGTTGCATAACAAAGCGAAGTGGCTCTTAAAGGAGAACATTTCATTTATGATCTTTCCAGGAAAGGATGAGATCAAATGTAAGACTTTTTTTTTTGTTTCAGATGTCAAAGAATTATGAGGAAAAAAAGTCTTGGGAAGGAAGGAAAGTCTTAAAGATCACCTCCAAACAGGTTTTAAAACTTTTTTAAAAGTTTTACAGATGATAAGGAAGAGTCAAAAACTTTGATGGTACCCTATATACTAATAATAAGTAATAATATCATAATAGAAAATTAAAGCAGCGATTTTAAGTTATGTTTTTAAGATTTTGTAAGTAAGCTGGAATGAGTGAAACAATTTTCTTGGGACCTCACATTGACCCGTACAGTGAAAAATCATTCATGCCTTGATGTGTCATCGTTTGTAAAACTGGAAGATGTTTGTAAATTAATAAATTCGACAATTGCCATGAGCAAATGAGAAAACACAATAACACAATGGCGCATATGTGCCCTCCGTAACACCCTAACCTGTCCAGTCCAGGAATTAAAAAGATACCTCAATGTTTTTTCCCCAGATTTACATTACATTTCCCCTATTTTCTGTTGAATGTATGGGTTATAATTGCTTTCATAATCTGAAAATAAAATCAGAGAAATCTTTGGAAGTCTTTTGTCACTTTTTAAAAGAATAGAATAGTGCTGTTTTTTAATTACTGATTTTCATCAAACAAGAAAAATACAGGTTCCATGAAGCAAAATTTGGGCAATTTTCTTACAGTTTTGCAATTGTGATTTTCACTTGAGGGGGACCACACAATTCACAAGAAAGAAAGAAAGAAAGAAAGAAAGAAAGAAAGAAAGAAAGAAAGAAAGAAAGAAATGCATGAGCCTTTCATACATTATATTTACAGTCTGCCATTGTTTGGACTCTGCCTTAAACACGGTAAAATCAAATGTACCTTTGGACAGTGTGAATCCAGTTCTTCCCGACCTCCTTATCTGTTGGGTTAGTTAATAATAAAGTGAGAGGTACATTAAGGGAATCTCTGTGACCCTGAACGCATCTAACTTTATATTTTATTTTAGGGGTATATTTGATCATATTTCATTATATTTATTTTTACTTAGTTTTATTTTATATATTTCATTCTATTTATTTTTTTTTGCTTGCATGGTTTTCTCCATGTATTTTGGACTATGACTAGAATGCCAGCGGCTGTATGTCATTGCAGTTCACATGAGTCAGGACAAATAAAATCTTGAATTCTTGAAATCTTGAAAAGTTTACCGCACCTTCACTTCTCACTCCGGGCCTGCAGAGGGCGCTGACAGACGTGTGATGATGTCGTCACTTCCTGGCGGGTTTCTTTCTCTCTGAAACTAACGGATGTAAACAAAACCACCGTCCAAGAAGTGACAGTAAACAAAGCCTCACATGGAACAGCCGCTGAAAGTTTGTGAGAAGTTAATGTTGAACTTGTATCTGTCAGTCGTAGCTAGTCGCTATCACATTAACTTCTGTGTTGGATTTCAATTTACCGACAACGTTAAGCTCGATTAAACAAAGTGAGATAGTTTAATTCAACTCCCATTAGTCCGGAGTGTGACCTCAGCAACGGTGAGTAGAAATAAAACTGCTTCAGACGTGCATTTTTTATCATTATTAGTTTGTTCAAACTTTACACTGCATTAAAAGAGGTGGACTCTTCTTAAACTGGGGATGTATGACCTAATTGCAATTTCTAGGCAGTTGTAGTTTGAATATTTATTATTTGCTATGCTTCCAGCCCACCGGAAAATATTTCCCTCTTTAATATGTTTTGTATTTCTTTACTTTGTTCTTCACTTCAACCATAATTCTACTTCTATATATGTATTGCTTTTTCAGCAGTGTATAATATTGTTTCCCCATAAAGCCAGTTCATTAGATTCTAACAATGATATTTCTGCCTGCTTAGATCTTAATCCAAATTCAGTAGCATATAACAGGAAGTAATTTATTTTTTAATTGGTAAGTCTGCGATATTGAATTGACATGGACTTTTCCTTGTGAAGATCTTTCATCATCGCTCTCTGATGGACCAATCTGACAGCGTGGGAGACCTCAAACACACGATGGAGGCTGTGGCCCTGAATGACGGTCCTGCTCCCGACAGCCCCAACGCACAGCGGGACACCTCGCCCGCAAACATGCTGAGGTTCCTCTCTCACATCTACTTCAACACTTCTGTTTGTAATACACTAGTACAATGCTTGCTCCAAATCTGCCTGTTTTTGCAATACGCTGTTTGCTTGGCCTTGTGGTGATGCTGGTTGCAGCTTTCAAGCAATGGTGCTAGCCTGCAGTAAAGGAGCAAGTGACAAGTAAAGACCAGCTGAAGGACACAGAACCATGAAGCTGCACCACCACTGCTGCTTAAGAGCTTTTCTCCTGTTTATTATGAAGCTTGACTCAGTACGCAGAACACTAAACTGGAGAATCAGTTGTTATTGCGGTTGTCTTGAAAACACTGTTGCCATGATCAACAACGTTCCTTTTGTTGATGAGTCCCAGCCACCGCTGCTAAAGAGAACTGCTTGCCTGTTTATTCAAACTTTATTCATATTGAACATATTGAATGTCCAAATCTCACCAAAGTGGAGACTTAACTTCCTTGACTCCTTAATGTCACACATGCCAAGTATGAAGGCGATAAGATGAATTTCTTCTTGCAGTTCTCAGTGACTTAGTGCTGGTTCATCTGCTGTATTACATCCTAACCGCAGTGGTCAAGGATCCACTTTAAATCCAGTTGGATCTCACAAAAATTAAAATACTACTTCATGACATGAGACTGCAGCTGGAATCTTTGTAATCTTTGAAATCACTCTCTTTTCAGAATAAAGCAGCAGATGTCCAACCAGTGTTTTGAGATGGCTGTACAGCTCAATGCAGGTATATATGTTGTTTCATCACCTTGTAATATAATGAATTAAACAATTGAGCATTAACATCTTTCTCTTTCTTGTGACAGGAAAAGCAAAGAGGTCATGCAGTTCATCTGAAGCAGAGAGAGACTTGTGAGTATTAAACCAATGGTTTGGATCTAGAACTTAGAAACAAATACAGGTTTAAGATTATTTTATAATTTACATTGTTGTAATGCAATGTATATTTTTCATTACGTTTCCAGACCAGATTACGTCAGTGAGCTGGAAAGAGTCAAGACAAATCATTTTAACAGCATGTTGACACTGCACAGGTAAACTGCTTTAAAAACATCCTTTATTCTGTTTCTCTGCATGTATGATAATACAATGTGAAAATATATGATCTAGAATCCGTAAACGCTTGGTTATCCTTGGACATTAACGGATTTGACTGGTGTCTTTCAGGATGCAGATGTGGCATGCTATTGGAGAAAAGCTGAAAGAAAACAATTCAGAGGCAGAGTATGTCAACTCATAGCTGAAATAACTCTTACATTTATTTTGTTAACATTTTATGATAATGATTTACAGCTTTGTTCGTTTATATTTATAGCGCACTGAAAGCTGTGAGTGATCGCTGCATGGCTTTTTGTTCACATATAAAACAACTTCAGAAAGTAAGTCGTATCTTCTTCTATTGAGTAGATCGGAAGGAGCTCTGCAAGTTTTCTGTTTTACAAATTGATACATGTATTCAGATGAACGTGTAAAATTGAGGTGATTTCTTAAAAAAATGTCTTCAGGAGTCCAGAGATCTTCAAGATGAAATTACAGAAATACAGAAGAAGAGACTTGGTATGTTCTCTGGTTCTTTTACATTTTTCAGTTTTTCTCTGCTCCATGTTCACTTGAAAAATGGTGGACAACGAGGTCCATGAATTATCATCGATTCATTGTTTTTATTAAACAACACATTTGGCGTTTTGACAGAGTAGACTCACTTTGTCAATAATATTTGTGTCTGTCTGTGCGTGATTGTGTGTAGAGATGAAACGGCTCACACATGAGAAAATGAAAGAGATGGAGGAGCTGATGTCCAGGAAAGAGCACCCGGACACAGAGAAGTACAAAGCGGTGATAGAGAAAGGACAGGCGAACCTGGAGAAATATAAAAAGCTGGCCATTATGACACAGAATGTCCTGAGGGTAAATTGTACAAGATTAAAAAAACACATTCAATCACTTCAAGGTCTGACTGGTTAATGAGTGAAGTGAACTTAGCAGCTGGTGTATTGACACGTGTGTCTCTCCTCAGGGCATCCTCCTGGCCTGTAAAGTCAACTGGCTGGATGATCCCAAACTTCGAGACATCGCCATGACACTGGAGGAGATTCCCATCTCTGACTAGGAAAAGGAATCTTTTCACTCATATTTATGTTTCAGTGTTGCATTGTTTAATAGATAATAAAATATAAATATAAAACCCACTCTTCAAATTGTTATTACCTCCGTTATATTCTCAGTTTGTCTATCTTTTACTTTATGTTATGATTAGACAAAACTACTGGACGGATTACCACAAATCTTGGTGGAGGGAAGTGGTGGGGGTCAGAAAAGAAGCCTTTACATTTCAGTGTGGATCCAGATTTTTTTTTTATTAACTAACTTCTATATTGTGAGATGTTGCAGTTTTTTCCACATTTTTATTGATTACTCTGAAAATAATAGATGAATCTTGATGAAACACTTGAAATCTATGAGTGTGCGCTGTTGCAAGTGCAAGTGCAAATAAAAATCTGGATCTAGTGAATTTAACAGTGGTCTCATTGGAGGACTGTCTGGCCTTGGTGGAGGTTCCTTGGAAAAAACGCGTTCATTGAACACGTTCACTTTTATGAGAACGATGAACTGAAAGCAACTCAATGACAAATAATGAATTTGAACGGTGAACACGTTCATATTGTGGCGTCCTCGCGTGTAGACGACAGGAAACTTCTCTCTTTATGTGTAACTTTATTAAAGTCCAGCGAACACGACACACTTCTTGTTCGTAACTCCGACACTCCTACCCAATAACGTTTGGACTGTAAACAGATGCATACACAGGCAGACAAATTTGCAAGCTATAAAAAACAATACAAATATATAATAAAAAATATCAAAAGAGTCCTGTACAGTCCTGTTCGCATATCATGTCATGTCGACACAAATAAACATTAATGATGTCCACAATCGGAGTGATTCTTACCTCTATATTGTTCTTTCTTCTCCTCCTCTACTTTGCGGTGCTTTCTGAATTGTGCACCTGATAATTTAATATTTGCTTGCCTGTCCACGGAGCCACGGCTGGTGACATCAGCAAAATGTCCCTACTCTGCTGCTAAAATGAGTAGGTATTTATTCATCTCTCTGTATGCATCATGCTGCTAGGAGGAACTGTTGTGAAGTGAAATGAAACTCCCTTCTTTTTTTTCTGTTCATGCTGAAATAAAGTGGATTCACTTGGTCTGACGTTTTCGATCACATCTTTATAAAACACCTCATTAGCTTCACACTACTTACCAAGCAGCCAGCAGGGGGCAGCCTCAGGACATCACAGCAGACTGTGATTCTTGTTCGTCCGAAGACAAGGTTGGAAAAGTACTGGGTTATTCTCTAACAATAGGTTTTTAAAGTATGTTAAATCATCCAGTATCTAAAAGCCAAAAATATACAAATAACTTTTAAGTAAGGCTGTCAAATATATGTAGTAAAGTAGAAAATATTTTCTCTGAAGTGTTTATCAAAAGCAGCATTAAATGACACGGACACAGACACACGATAATTTGTCCATCAGCTTAATGTGCTTAGTTCCTCTCGCAAATCAGCAGGCGGTGTGGCCTAGTCGGTAGAGCGTAAGTTCTGTAATAAGCAAGACCCGGGTAAGAATCCCTTACGGTCTCATTTTCAAGCAGGCAATATACAGAACTCTTAAAATTGGCAGGATTTCCCCTATTAATTGCAAAATATCTTACACTATAAATTAAATACATTAAAAACAGGGACAATTTTAAATAAAAAAATAAAAAATAAAAAATAAATCTGCGCGCGCAATTCCTGCGCAATGGGCTTCTGCGCAGGATGTGATCATTTCTCCGCGCTGGTTCAGGGGTAAATGATGCTGGTCTTCACAGGTGACTGACCTTCGCAAGCCTGTAGCCGGCACCCCCCCACAGGAGATTATGTGTGTGTGTGTGTGTGTGGCCCCGGCGCTTCCCCGTTCTTCCCGGCACTACGCTGCCGGTGCGAACAGCCAAAGTATCTAACATGGGCGAGGAAAGGAGGCTGACCGCTTTTCGCAGCGCTTCTACCTCCGGTGCGTCCCGGGGCTAGAGGATGATGGTGTGACGTTAATGTATTGTTTTACATTGTATGTCATGATAAATCAGTCTCCTATGTCGCATGTACCGCCCCTGTCACTGGTTATCTTGGCTCGCTGTCTGGCCGGTAACCAGCCGGACCGCTCCGTGAAGAAGGAGGAGGAGATGTTTCTTTACTTGGAATGCGGCCACTTTATTTCTCGGATATACAGCAGGAGCAACACTCTATCATCTACTCTAGGTGGCCCGTCACTTCTCGTTATACACACATTTTTAGCGTCTTTTCCCACAATACCCAGGTGCACTACGTCACACACTACAAACTTTCCTTAAAGGGGCAGGCCATACCTGCAACACAACAGCTCTCGGTCTCATATACAGATGGCAAGAGAAAGCAGAGAGGGATTTTTACACACTGTCTGATAAACATTCCGACAGTAAAGGCAAGGGGTAGTGATGGATAAGGTTTTCTTTAACAAGTTAAGTCTTTCATTCTCACTGTCCACCTTAAAACTATGACATGAACTGAACTATGAACTAGTTCAGAATTTAAATGGTGAACTATGAACGTGAACTATTCATGTTTACTGGTATGAACTGAACTTTGAACTAGTTCATGAGAGGTGTGAACTTGCACAACACTGACAAGGACACAAAACCAACTCATGATGATCCTGGTGATCCTGTAGGAGGCGTTCAGCTGCCACTAGAGGGCGACACAGGAGGAGAGGAAAGCTTGAAATCGCTGAAGAAGAGAAGAGGGTTTACACGTGTTTCAGGAGCCCTCACGGATTTATCTGCTATAACTGTCAACTGCGTGTTCGTGGATCTTCAAACGGAGCAAAAATGCCGAAGGTGAAAGCAGAGAAGAAAAGCAGGCAGCACCAGGAAGTCAAGAACCAAGGTTCGTCTCTACGGGGGAGGGGGTTAGCATTAGCATGACAGCTAACATCACGGTCAGCTGCTGAGTGAAGAGTCAAACACTCTGTATTTACAGTCTGTGGTGAAACCTCATCTTCGTCATCATGATGATACCAAACGTTCACATCAGTGTCAAACACCATTAACAATGAATGGAGTTGTCACGTTATCAATAAAGTTTTGCTGTGACGCTCATGTTCCCAGTTTTTTTTCAAGGTAAACAAAGTAATTCAGACGATCTTTATTTAAACTGACATCATGTCAACATACGAGTATATGTCACTAAATCGTTATTTAATGTCAAGCTGATTAACCATCAGGTGGTTTGTTCTAATATTTAATTCAAGACACTCATTAACTGCAAGTGAAAACTAGAAAATCATGTTTCTATTGATATTATTAAATTCAACTGTTACTATTATTGTTTATTAACTCAACACATGATGTAAACTGACTATTTAATTTATGTTTATAAACTGTTTATAATGTATAAGAGTATTATAGAAGTAGTTTGTTTCCTGGTCTTGTGACGCTGTCCTGTTTACTGTCTGTTGCAGGGATCATGTTCAACACCGGCATCGGCCAGCACATCCTGAAGAATCCCCTGGTTGTCAATAGTATCATTGAAAAGGTGGGAGGCTGTTCCAATGCACTCTGCCTCTGCCACACAAGCACCTCCGCAGACACACAAATGTATCGTCAATGTGTACAGTTTTCCTAATTGGTGTGTTTCCTGTGTTTCAGGCTGCTCTCAGGCCGACAGACGTGGTTCTGGAGGTGGGGCCCGGTACCGGAAACATGACGGTGAAACTGCTGGAGAAGGCTAAGAAGGTGAGAGAGCCAGAGTGTTACCAAGCTCCAAGTTCTCAGGTCGAGACGGGAAAGTTGACTTATATAAACTGCTGTGAGCAATCAAATGATTGTGTTGATGACATCTCTGACACAAAACGTGAAACTAAGAATACAAACACATAGACAGGTGATACTGACGAAGATGTCAACTTTGAAAGATTCAAGAGGTTTTTGGTGATGAGGGCTGATGTGAACTTCTCAAACAAGTTGCAGGGAGGAGGAGTCGCTAACATGGCAGCAGCAATTATACGTCATGTCCTGACTCCTGCATGTTCCCGACAGTTCTTTGTTTTTGTGAACGCTTCTGACCGAGACAATCTTCTGCTGCGTTCTTTGTGTTCGAGAGGCAAACCACAGAAAAAGTCCGGGCCTGAGTTCATGTCAGATTCTCATTGAATGAACAAAGACTTTAGCATCACTGTTTACAACCACCTGCATTATCTGAAGCTGCTCATTCTAAAGAGTAATTGATATTCCTGCAGGTGGTGGCCTGTGAGTTGGACGGCAGACTGGTGGCTGAGCTTCAGAAAAGAGTCCAGTGCACGTGAGTGACAACTGCATTGTGCCTCCATTGTAGAGCCTGACAATACATGATGTGTTTTTTTGGGGGGCCAATAAGAAATTGTCAATATTCCTCAGATGTAACCATAAACTTGATATAAATAACTATAAGTAAATAAGAAATTGTGTATATATAATGTAGAACTTGATTTTAGAAAATAATTTTTCTAAATTAACACAAAATGCACATCTTCTCTGCATTGTTGATTTATCTGTGAAAGGCTCATATCAGCTGGTTTTTATCTGCCAACCACAAATCAGTCGGGCTCTACACTGTGTATTTCATGGTGTCTACAATTGAACAGAAGTTGAAAATGTAATCTAATGAAAGGACGCTGCGTTTTTCCAACAGGCCCATGCAGACCAAACTTCAAATATTAGTTGGAGATGTATTAAAAGCAGATCTGCCTTTCTTTGACGTCTGTGTGGCTAATTTACCTTACCAGGTAAACAGCTCTCCTCCTGCACGCAGCTGATCTGACAATATATCATTCCCTGCATTTATCTGAATCTCTGCATTTCTTTATGCGTTGTGCAGATTTCATCACCGTTTGTCTTCAAGCTCCTGCTTCACCGACCTTTCTTCAGGTCAGAAAGTTTATAAAAAAACAAAAATAGCTTTGAGCTACATTGGTCTCGTGTGCTGGTCGACCATTCAGAAGCTCTTTTTGTTTCACTTCTGTTCAGGTGTGCCGTGTTGATGTTCCAGAGAGAGTTTGCCATGCGGCTGGTCGCCACACCGGGAGACAAGCTGTACTGCCGCCTGTCCATCAACACACAGCTCCTGGCTCGTGTCGACCACCTCATGAAGGTCGGTGTGCAAAAGCAACTCTGACACTGCTGCATCATGACAGTGTCTTTGGAGGATTCCCTTTCATCAAGATTGTTTTCTGTTGCAACAACCGCGGCTCTCTGTTGATGTTTCCCCTTTAATCAGGTGGGGAAGAATAATTTCCGCCCTCCTCCAAAAGTGGAGTCAAGTGTCGTCAGGATAGAACCGAAAAATCCCCCCCCTCCAGTTAACTTCCAGGTAGAGTTTCTTAAAATGGTTCCCACTGTGAGACTCTATTCCACGGTGGCCGAGACTTGACACACAAGTGCATTAATGGAAAACTAAAATTACAAACCCACACGATGGAAACACCACCACAACAGGAGTGAGTGACAAAACGGATGATGACAATTAAACAACTGTTGTGTTTCTGTTGTGTGGCTTTTGTAGTTGTGTTTTCAATAAAGGCATTTGTGTGACACGTCTCGGCCACCTCAGTATTTAGAGCAGGAGATGAACTGTAGATATTTAACACTGCTCTCTTATCTCCTGGACAGGAATGGGACGGCCTGGTCAGAATAGCTTTCGTGAGGAAAAACAAAACACTCAGTGCAGCTTTCAAGTGAGTAACTAACCGCCTGCTGCAGATGCTTCCCCTCCACCTCCAGCCTCTTCTGTCAGTGTGGGGAAAAAAGCAACGTCAGTAATGTGCATTTCTAAATTCCAGGTCAACTGCTGTGGAACAGCTGCTGGAAAAGAACTACAGAATTCACTGCTCTGTGCACAATGTGGTGAGTGAAAATCCCAGTGTACAGCTCTGTCAGCCATCTGAGATTCTGACTAAATGCTGCCACTTGGTACACACTCCTTAGTTTTTTGTCTGAATCTATAGTCTTGTGCTTCACCTTGACAGGAAGTGCCCACAGACTTCAGCGTCACCAAGAAGATCGAGAGCGTGTTGCAGGAGGTAGATTTCAGTGAGAAGAGAGCCCGGTCCATGGATATCGATGACTTCATGGTGTAAGCTTCTTCAAATCCCTTTTTATCAAAGAGTCCACCTGTAACAACATGACTGATTTGACTTGTTTAATCGTCGGTGTATTTCTTCATCCTCAGACTTCTGCACGCGTTCAACTCCGCAGGAATCCACTTTTCTTAAATGGCAGAGGGGACAGAAATGAAGCAGCTTCATGACTCTAGTCTCTATGGGGGGGTTCGCGAAGTGAGTGGGAAGACAGGGGACAGTCTGACTCCTCGTTCTTCTTCTAGAGATTTGCTTGGAGGAACTGAATTTCCAATGTTGAACCACAAAGAATATGTAGAGGAAACATTGAAAGAGCTCATATTGAGTTTTTTACCCTGATGACTGTTAACTTTTGGCTGATGGAGGCTGTATAGGTTTTGTGTGTGAGTGTATGTGCATTTGTGTGTGAGAATTTGTTATCCATCAAAAATAATCTGTAATAAATGATTATTCTAATAAAAAGTACAACACAAATGTAACCAACGATATCCTCACAGCTTGTTTGGCCAATTGGTCCAAGTCTTTGTTCTTTCCTCAGAATAAACTCCACAATATTTCCATGGTCCTAATACTTATGTTAATTTGGTGCTGATGAGTCAAAAATATTTAGTATTTTGTTATTTGTGAACCCTATAAAGTTAATAAGATGCGACGTGGCTGATTTTCTGATTTATTTTATTTTATTTGTCGTAACTTCAATGTGCATTGTCCTATCAACACCAAACTTCTGTCTCATGATCAGAGTCCAACTCTGAACAGCTCTGTGTCAATACTTCCTCAGTGTCATAGCGCCACCTACTGATTCGCAATGAAACAGTAAGAACTTAGTAAATCCACTCTGCATTGTCCAACCGGCCCTGAACTACTGACCTATGATCACAATCCTGATCTGAACAGCTCCATATATTAATATTATTGCAGGGTCATAGCGCCACCTATTGATCAGTGTGAAGATGAAGTTGTCAAAAAATATTCTGTACAAAAGAAGTATAATATAATTTAAGACGCTGAAGGACAAACTCTTTTCCTTCCCAAGTTTTCTTACAAGACCATATTGAGTGAGCAGCCAGTTCTGTTAGAGGAGACTTGATATTCATGTATGTAGATAGTCAGGGAGGTCCTGAACACAGGCATATCAGTCTCTCTCTGAATTTATTGAGCAAAGTGTTTTTACAGTACTCTGAAGTATCCTGAAATGTTCTATTCCACAGTGAAAATGCTGGACACTACTTTCAAAATCTCTTAATCTATACAGTAAATATATTTGATATTCAGCCAGGCGGCTGCTTGCACAAGAAGCTTCATTAATGTTTATTTTTGTCGACATGAAGAGCTAGCTAGCTGTCTGTACAGAGGAACATTACAAAGTGTTATATGCTTTACTGTCCCAACTTTTGTGTTGATTGTGTAGTTACACTCTCTGGCCACCAGAGGCTGTCAAGGTAGACTGTGATACATCAGTGTTTCCAGTAAAAACCATTCACAATATAACCTTCTAATGAGGAGAGACTCTCAGACCATTGGTTTCCTTGGAGGGTGAGCAGGGATGCATTTGTCACTTCAAGCAGGAAGCAACTGTTACCATGGACACTGACACACATTGCTTCCCTAGGTGCTGTTGCTATGTGGCTTTTCTCTGTAAAACAACAAAGATGGGTACGATGGTACAAGGCAGCTCCTCTGTTCAAAGGTTAATGGAGGTCATACAGCAGTGTCACAAAAGAACACACATCTTATCATCAGGTGAAGAATAGTATCTTGAGCGTCTCCAGTTGGGCCACTGGGAAAGTCCGAGGCAGCTACTGGGCCTTCTTCATTTCTACGTGTTTGATTTGGCCTGACGTAATTCACCGTGTTATTGAGTGTAGAGACAAAAGAACGTTTTGTGAGAAGTTAGTTAATTTCTTCCATTAGTTTTTTGGCTTCATAATAAGTTTCATGAACTTTGACTGCAGGAACACTGTGACTCGCATCTTTAAACATGGCCGCTGAAGTAGTCAGTATTGAGTTTTGTATAATTAACTGACCAAAAAGCCTCTAAAATGAAAGACAGGAATCTTTTATTACTTCATCCAGCATTACATCCGGTGCAAACACTGAGCAACATAACCAATGCTATGTCTCTATACATTTATTAATAGCAGGTTTTTCTAGTTAAGTTTTATAACAAAGTGTTAAACAGGGGTGGAAAACATGTTTTACATTAGGTAAGAATTTTTTAGGTCAGTTACCACTTAGAATGCAATGGCACAAACTGAAGCATACTACATGTAAAAGAAACCTCAGGGACACAAGGAAGGAAACACAAATAGGAAGAAGCCCGACACTGCAGCAGGGAGGAAATGAAAGAAGAGATCGCTTATGAGATATGTCTTTACAACTGAGGAGTCAAAGCCTGAAATCTTAGGACAGTGGTGTACAAACGCTATCACTGAGTGCACATGCAGACATGTCAGCCAGGGACAACCACTAATTAAATACTGGTTTACTGCGGTAAACCTTAAAAACACGATTGATGGAGATCTCTTCTTTAGCAAGGTCAAAAAATATTCTGTTCAAAGAAAGTACAAAGAAGTATAAAAGAAAATAACTTAAGAAGGAACGGAAACTAAAACATTCTTCATGAAAAAAAAATCTACTAAAAGAAGGAAAAACTATTTTCCTTCCCGAGTTTTCTTACAAGACCATATTGAGTGAGGAGCCGGTTCTGTTAGAGGAGAGGGATCATGACAAATGAGATTCCTTGAGCCTGTTGATACATCAGACAGTCCTTTTTTAATGTTGTTTCATGGCTGCTCTTGACAGCCTGAGTTGTGCTGAACATCCAGTTCAGCGTGACCTCCAGTCACTAAAGAGCACGTGGCCTCTTGGGATTGATCTGCTTACTGGCCTGCTCCTCCTCCTGGAGAGTAGAGCGGAATGACTTCACTTTATCTGTCGAAGAGAGGAAGAGACATCATTGTAAAACAGAAGTGATTCGTGTTTGTGCAACGTAATCGAAATGTGTCTCGGCTGGACTCATACCTCGGAGCTCGATGAGGATTTCTATTTTCTGGTCTAGGATCTGCTCCAGCTGAGTGGCGTACGACTCCACGTCATAATCCACCTCCTCTGTCATCTCCAGCAGCTCCTTTTCATTCTCCAGCCACCGGATCGACTCCTGATCTCAGAGAAAGGTGCTTCATTAGTTAATGAAATCCAACCAGCAACACAGAAGAACAACTTCTTAACTAGCACAGCCTTTACAAATGATACCAGTGTGAGCTTCTTGAGAGAGAACATGAAAACTACAACTCATTTGTTACACACAGTTTCTAAAATAATGAGTGATGTCAAAATTGATATTCAACAATATCCTGCATTTATTAATACTAATGGTAAGACATGGCTGTGATAGTTCCAGCCTTATTTGCATACCTAAAAGCAGATGGAATATACTGTCTTCATATATGGCATAAAAAGTCATAGAGGCGAGCTGCAGTATTTAGGGCGTCTTCACACAAACAAAAAAAGAATCGGACAAAGCTTTATGTCTTAATTATATGTTTACCTTAATGATCGGATAAGTTTTAGTCTCCCAGAGTAATTAAGGGAGCAGACTAAAGACTGTTATACGACATGTATAACCCATACTTGATATTGACTGGTTTTTGGATGGGCTTTCATCTGAAATCTGTGTGTTGTCATTTCAGACATTGTGTTCTGTACTTTTTTGAATGAAGGGCATTCAAATTTAGTCTTTCTGTTTGAATGGAGAAAATGAATGACCTGCTTCAAATAAATGACCTGCTTCATCATCATGGTTCGACTATCAGCAAAATGAGCGTCCATGTCATTCGCACATGATATTGTCTGAGGCAAAGACACCAAGCAATCCTGCGAGATGCTTCCACTTATTTCCCTCTTCTATTGTTTAATGCGTTCACAACTTCCTGCAATTGGTCCGGAAGTTAAAACTATCAAATAAAATGTTTTCACTTTGCAAACCAACTGCACCATGGTTTTATTTTATCCGGACGAAGACCACCTTGGGATCTTTTGTCTGTTGGTCCAGAGCATGGTCCGGGTCACCTTTCACATCTGGTCTTTTAGTAAAAAATTTGAAAGGTGTAAGTTTTCGTCAGTGCTCTTACCTGGAAAACAGCTCGGTGGTCCTCAAGGACCTGATCCTCCATCTCCACTACCTGAGACACGGCCTCATGGAAGGTAAATAGCTGGGGAGACACCTCCTCCTCCTGGAAAACATTTACAGGAGTTCACCTAACTTCACTATCTACAAAAACGGAACACAGACAGATCTGGCTTCCAGTGGACTTTAATGTCACTGTCAATTCCGATTCTTAATTATCCATGAATTACTTAATTAGCATTTGCTGTATCCTAATATGTGATATGATGTTACATATAACTTGATATAAGATTAGCTCCATACCCATAATCCTACTTACATTCTGCTCACAGAGCAGTTTGAGGTCGTCTCTCTGTGGCGAGATACTCAGCCACTGCTCATCTAAAAGATCCAGCTGATTGACAGCATGGATGTTGGGTCGACCACCCTCCATCACTTGGTTAGTGTCCACAGTCAGCTCCTTGACTCTGCAGAGAAAAGACAATGAGCTGGTCAGGCAGAGTTTCCCGCGGCGCAGACCCACTCTGAGCGTGCTGCCATTTGATCTGGAGGTGCGGCGTTAACGGTCGGGTCAAAAGCGTTCACGAAAAGGATGACATCATGACAGCAGTGAGATCATGCATGGGGAGAGATGACTGTGTTGGTCCTGTAAATGTTTATATAATTTCTGTGTACATATACACCCCGGAAGATTGTCTGGTTCACCTGAAAGGTACAATTCAATTGAATACATGCCACCTAAAGACTGAGCTCATGTTTAATAAAGCCTCAGTCAGCTAATAAGATATTAGCACCTTGGACCTGACCTGCAGGTACAGTGGTAATTACTCAGGACCATGTGAGAGGGATTACCCGCTCAGTATTTGATCCAAACAAAAGCTCATCCTTGAAACTTTTACTAAATGGCTTAATTTTTCTGTTTCATCCTTCCTCAGTGTCAAAGGGAGTTTTCACTCAACGAGTATGTGCATGCATAGATGGAATATTCATTAAAACAAAGTGGCGTGTAACCCAAGACGATCCCAGGCCAGGTAACAGTGTGCCCTTATTATCTTCTTGTTAGCGCATGTTACTGGCTGTAGAATTAATTTAACTGAATCATATCAGTTTTTGAACCCAGGAGCTTGCAGCCTGTAGCATTATGACCACATCGGTCAGAGTTGCAGATTATTTTTCTTCCAGAGGCTGCGATAAGCTTTCCCTCTCCGAGGGGAGAACGGAGGAGAGAGCAGTGGAAACGCTGAGGATTTTAGTAACTATGTTACTTTGAGAGACATTCTTTTTTCAGTTAGCTCAAGCTCCCGAGGTAACAGAGACAGGAGAGTGTTCTGGGTTAGGGTCATCTGGTGGTGTAACTTTGCAGAGATAAAATATTCAACCTAAGCAAGTCTGAGAAGAAAGAAATTCAGTGTTGAACTTTGCCTCTGAACGTCATCAAGGAATCATAAAACTATTGCTACATCCATAACCTCACAAAGTCCAGTCTTGAACTGTTATGTATATATTCACAGATGTCCCGACCAATCAGACCTCACCACTGATGATGTCACACAGAACAAAATAAAGGACACATTGACATATGGTCGTGTTGTACTTCAGGAGTCAGTGTCCACAGCTTATTTAAGATTAAAAAAAAGACAAATGAAAGCAAAGGAGAAGGATGACAAGTGTCACATCATGCAAAAGAAGGATGAGACGACAGTGGAAGTTTTCCACAGTGAACTGCTGATGAAGTGAATGAAAGCAGCGAAAATTAGATCATGGACATGTATCATGTTGATAAGATCTGAAGGGAACGCATGCTGTGTGTGTGTGTGTGTGTGTGTGTGTGTGTGTGTGTGTGTGTGTGTGTGTGTATTCGGTGCTGTTCTCTTTGGAGAGCTCTTGACCTGCTGGGAGAGGTAGCAGCAAAGTCATCGTACTCAAAGGTATTGGTGGGCGAGAGGTCAGAGCGGCTCCCCTGGCCGCCCTGGGAGAAGGGGATGTCCGACGGACTAATCCCAAACTCCTTCACTCTACACAACGGCACCAGCCCACAGACGAGCAGAAGGTGGGAGAGAAGAGAGGGAAACAAAGCAGGAAAAAGAGAAGTGAGAGGGGTCACAAGAGTTAGAACTACTGAGGGTAGGTAGAGGAACTCACAGTTACATTTGTAAAGCAAATTTTAATCTTTACAAAAATAGAGCTCTAATTTCATAATTTCCATAGGTTTCTGGTGCAAGACGCACTGTTGAAATCACTTTGGTACATTAACATATTCCCACCTGTTGGCGTATCGTAGTGTGTTGAGTGTATTTTCACAGGATGTCATACCAGGAGAGATTGTTGCAATCTGTGGAGACAAAGAGAGAGGATCATTAAGATTAATGTCATGTATGGCAGAGGTGAGACAACACGTTAGTTATAAAAAACAGAGAACTGACCATGCATGTGCGTGAATTTTCCCCAATGAAGGAGTCTCTAAGGACCTGGGTCAGCTTACTGGCTCTAAATGGAGTGTGGGGCTTGTTGAGGCCAAGAGCCCTGATGCACTCCTGAATCATGAAGAAAGGGAGTGTGATCATTAAAAAAGCAATTGAATGATTATGAAATAAAGTGAAACGCACGATTCTCTACAAAGAGAGCTCCTCCGCCTACAGACCTTCAGCGCCAGCAGGCTTTTGTTAATCTCAGCTCCTTCCAGTCGCGTCTGGCGGTCAGCACTCGACGTGTCAGCGCCCCTCTCGTTTCCTGCGAGGTCGATGAGGGAGAACTTGCCGTGCATCTTGCCTTTCCTCCGAAGAATTATCTGGAATACGGCGTGGCTACGAGATGAGTGAGCGTTGGCTGACGTCTGCCCTGATGTTCTAGGAGAGAGAGCAATCAGAAATAAAGATGAACAAAAGGCAAACATGGGTGCAGAGAAAAGTGCAGCCGGCAGAAAAATATGATCATAATCGTAAATTCTGAGTCATGAGATTGCACCAAAAACAACTAGACGGCCTGAGTTTATTTTTTCATACCTGCAGCTGTTTCCCACTTCTATCAGTTTCAGGACGTCCTCTGTGCACTTCACATCCTTCTCCTGAAGACCCAACACCTGCACCTGCTGTTTGCCATCCTCCAGCACCCTCAGCTTAGTTTTACGATTCAGCAGGTCAAACACCTAAAGGCACACACAACAAAAACTAATGACTACCGATAGTGCTGTGGCGTTTATCCTCTATTGACTATAATCTAAAACTTTATTTTGTCAATATTTAGCACATGATAAGGTTGTGTAAATCCAGTTCAAAGTTCCAGTTCAAACTAAGTAGATAGCAAAACTCTCTCTCTCTCTATAAGAGCGGCAGAAGAGCGATTTGGAAACAGCTCAATAATAAATAAATAAATTTATATTTTAAATATTACAAATATTAATAATTCAAAAAGATTTAATACATTAATAGAAGTTATTATTGTATTAAATCTATGATCGCTCTAACTGCCAGTGATCCTATGAGTACTTTATAGTACTTCAATATTTAATTTGTGAGCATAATTAAATTATAATAATCACTTGCCTTTCCACTGTAGATTTCAAAGAAGGTTGCATACACTTGTAGATCTAATTTCTTGTAGTTGGGTTTCTTCAACATGAGAAATACATCCCGAGCTGCAAGAAAAGAGATGAGATTGAAACATTTAACATAAAATACATTTGAACAACTTCCATCATTAGAACACAACAAATTTGCAGAGAAAACATAGTTCACAGACTTACCAGCTAACGCATAAATTCCTTTGGAGCAGTCTTGGTTCTTCCCAGAGAAATCTCCACCCATAGTCTAAAATACAGAACACAAGTGAAGTGACATTTTGAAATTATAGTCAATGAAATTCCTCCAAACTCTCATAGGAAAAATGAGGTTTCATCTGTTTTAAGCAATGTGTTTTTTGGCTTTTCATTGAATGTAACTCACGTGTGTTTTTCCGCTGCCTGTCTGTCCATAGGCGAAGCAAGTGGCCATGCCTCTCTCAAAGATGGTCTCCACTAGAGGTCTGGCAGTGAACCTGCAGTGAAACACAGAGCACACTTCCATTCACTACTCCTTCTGCCAAAGATATAACATCGAACCATTTTACACACAAAAACGAGGCATGTTATTTATTCAATCAGTTCTGTAAAAACAATGCATTATCCCCATCACACTGACTACTCCAGAGTGACTTGTGTCTGTAAGAACAAGCACATGAAATGGCTTGTTCTCATGACATGGCGTGTTTGTCGTTACAAACCTGTAAACCATCTCGTTGGTGGTGCTTTCATCAAAAGCGAAGTCAAAGCGGAACGTCTGGTTTTCCAGGTAGCGAGTCAGATCCACCTTTTGTTTAGGTTCATGCACCATCACCACATCCTTACTGGGGATGGTGATCACATCCAAATCCTTCATGGACAATTCTGCAAAACAGCAAAAAAAGGAATTATAATACTTTTATTTTTAATAAAATAGGATGAGTGACAGTTGCTCACAAATAAAGAAAACCTTACCTTTTTTGTTGAGTGGACGTTTCCTCACACAAACACATATTCTGTGCTCTTCAATCTGGTGAAACAGAGAAGGACTTTTTTTATTATTTGTGACTCAGGGCTAACAAACAACAACCCAAAAGGTAGGAACAAACAGTCTACTCACCAAATCTGATGTGGTCAGTGGCCGGTAGTCTAGACTGGCTCGGAAATCTCGGATCATGTACATGATCTCATAGTTAGGAATGGTCGTATCCACCTCCTGAAAAAAAAATGACAAGAGGGAGATGTATTCACCGATCAGAAAATCTGTATTTCAGGATATCATCTCAGTACCATGACTGATTGATGATCAAGATGAATTAAATGAATCCAGAAAGTTGATTGGTATTGTTGTACCTGAGCTCTTCTCTCCCTGAGCTCCTGTTGCTGAAGCCGACGCCTCTCTCTCTTCTCCTGCAGTTTCTCCACCTCTTTCACACAGTTCGACTTCCTCCTCGCTGCCATAAAGACAAGAGAGACTGTAACTCTGCTCACTTTCACTGCCAATATGCCATCAGCTTCTCTTTCAAGATATGTCTCTTCCTCTCTCATGCCTCTTCCAATCCATTTCCTTTCTCTTGTGCGGCGTTCTCTCAAACAGAAGAGGGATACCTTGGCCTATTTCCAACTAAAGTAGAACAGTGATAGTATTCAAGCACAGACCAGGATGCGGTGTCTTGCACACAGTGGTCCCAGTATAACAGCAGCTATTTTCTCTAGATAACTAACAAAAGTACTTTACAATCTGCTCAAAACATGCAGTGTAACATATGTGCTTTGTATTAGGGCAAGTCAGTCAGGCCCAGGTCTGTTTAACATTATGTGTAATAACTAAGTGAATCTGACAAGACCCAGCTAGCCAAGCTAGTGCTGGGCAATATGGGCCTTAAACAAATATTGTGATATTTTTATGCTATATCGTGATACACGATATACATGTCAATATTTTGAAATATCCACTAAGTCACTCTACAAATGTTAAATTCCTAAAAGTCCACAGGAAGTGTCTGTGCTAGCTGACGTTAGCATTTCTGACGGTCCCTGAATGCACCTTGTTGGAAGATAACAGCGGACATTTTGACTTAAAGACGCTGTAAATTACCTTGTTTGAAGCTCAAAGAGAATTAAATGCTACTTTAAACATTCACGTGACAATTTATACTCGATGGTCACGATAGTCATTTTATACTTCAGGCGTGGTAGAAACCGTGAAACATTGAGTATATTCGATAAACTGCCCACTCCTAAGCCAAGCCATCTTTATTATACTGCAACAAACCTGTAAAGCTGACAGCAGACAAGCCTTGTTTGTCATCCATCACCAAAACAGACAAACTTGTGAAAAGCTTCTTCTTTTCTTTAAATGAAGTGTAGAAAATCAACCAGCCATCAACCGTTGATGGCTGGTTGAACAATTTTCAACCAGAGGATTATTTCATAATTTCCCACCACAGAACACCCAGAGATTAGTATTAATTCAGGTCAGTGACAACCTCAATAAGAAAACACAAGTTAGCAAACGTGTGAGTAAGCCCTCTCTGACTCTTTAAAGGGATAGTTCACCGAAAAATGAAATTCACTCATTATCGAAACACCACTATGCAGATGGAGGTGTGGATGGTGTGTTTGAATGCACAAAACACTATTGAAGTTTTAGGGGTAAACTTTGTTGCAGCCAAATCCGCTACAATTGAAGTAACTGGCAATTTATACTTCAGACGTAAGAAAACAGAAAAATCATAACATGCCTCCATACAACTACACCATGTATTTAGCCTAAATGTCAACTAATATCTTCCTACGAGGTGCGTTCAAGGACCCTCTGATACATCATTGCGTGGCTGCGATCACTAGCTTAGCCACTTCCAGTTGACTTTTAGGCTTAAAACACAATGTTTTTTCTGTTGTTTTATTACGTCTGAAGTATAAGTCGCCAGTTACTTCAATTATATTGGATTCTGCTGCAACAAAGTTTCCCCCCGAAACTCCTGAAGTGTTTGTGCTGACTCAAATACTTCACACACTCCTCCATCTGCATAGTGTTGAGTAATGAGAGCATTTTCATTTTTCGGTTAACTATCCCTTCAAAAGTTCATAACGATCAGTGTCATCTGATAAATCATAGCAGCCCAGCTTCCCACTGCAAAGGCACACCAAAGCCTGCTGGCACCAGTCACTGAGAGCCTAGACTACCAGAGCAGAGGGATTCATAATTTGCTCTAATCTGGGAGGAGTAGATGAGCTGGGTCAGCACTGGGACACAGCTCTACAACAGGGTTGCAGCACCGTCACTACTTAAGGGTTATTAAGTCATAGAGGCAGTTGGAGGGGCAACTGAGGGGGTGAGGATTGGGGACAAGGTGTTTCCCTCCTTCTCTTCTAGTTCATCAAATGACAGTGAGCATGTGGAAGGAATGGAGGACACAGAAAAGGGTAATTGTTGCTATCTGGACTGGAGGAGCATGGCAGAGTGCCACAGGCTTTTCCACATGTGCTTGTGTGTGACTCAGCAGAAATCAGACGGATAAAAGAAAGCACAGTCAAACAGCAGCACAACCCTTTTTTTTTTTTTTTAAACTCCTTGTCTAATACCCTGAAAGCCTGTCTGCTGGATGGATTTGTTGTGCTACTTCACCACCACACCACAGCTCTGAATAGTATCTGGCAGACATTTTGGGTGAACAATCTTCTCTTAAGGACTAGATTACTCTCAGATTCTATTGGGTACTATATTAGAATCACCATGAAGCACTTAGGGCAGGGGAAACATGCAGGTGATACATACAAAGCTGTCCAGAATCCTTTCTGGATATCAGGTGATGCGAGAACTCTGTGATAAACATGTAGTCAACAAAAGCATGAGCCATTAAAAAATTGATGTTTGTTTCTACAGGTGGCCTAGAATCAAATGATCTAATCCTTCATTCAAAAGAAAAGAAGAAAAAAAACACTGTATTGTTTTGAGGATGTTACCATTCTGTAGTTGCTGTTGAGTCTGAGCTTGAGTGGGCAGCACAGGCTGCTGTGATGGAGGCGGTGGCGCCGGCTCTGGTGGCTGAGGCTGCTGGGGTCTTGCCCGGGTCGGAATCACTGAAATCACAAAGATTAACAACAAGCCTGTCTGACTCATATGCTCCAAAAACAACACTTTTAATATTGAGATTAAAATAGAACTCTCCGTTTTAAATAGAATATTCAAACAACTTAAAATGTGTTTGTCCACAGTTGACTCCGACACAAAGTAGCAACTCAATGTATTGAGTTGTAATTAAAAACTAAGGCTGCGAGAAGCACTTTGCGGAACCAAGCACTTCTGATTTCGGGACCTGACCATGTTGGAGGGCGAACCGGTAAAGCGTGAAACGGCTCCTTGTTGCGTGCGTTCTCTGCACCGCGGGAAGTATAAACACGTCACTTCCTGCATCCGTCATGGACTGCGCCCACTAATCATGAATTACCGTCCATGCCATATAGTGTAGATTTGATCGAATCAAATTAAAGTGGTAAAAGAGGCTTACTTCCTTACTGGTGGTGCTATCAATATCACTATATACAGAATAATCAGTCAGACAATCATGTGTCCCTATTTACCAAATAAGGTTTTCAATTAAAAAATCTGACACTAAGTCTACTTGGCCACACGTTGAAGATTTTATGTAAATCAAATCAAAGTTGTAAAATGAGGCTTACTTCCTGTTGCCAGTAGGTGGCGCTATCACTACATACAGACTAATAGACTCTGATGAAGCCTGAGCAATTTGGGGCCGATTGGACAATGTGCAGTGAAGTTGAAAAAAAACGTCCTGTTTCATAGTGAATCAGTAGGTGGCGCTATGACCCTGAATAAGTTTGACATATGGATCTGTTAAGGCCTGGATCATAGGTGATGATTTTGTTACTGATAGGACAATGCACAGTCGAGTTACAACAACTTAATTTTCCCGGTGATCAGTAGGTGGCGCTATTTCTCTGCGTTAATTTTGACATATGGATCGGTTCAGGCCGGGACTCTGATCATAGGTGAGTATTTTGTTGCTGATTGGACAATGCATATACATATATATATATTATTTATGAGTAAAATTTCATGAGAATAATTTAACAAACAAACCTCTATTATCCTTGGACGGAGTGTCATTCTTATTTGGTGCTATCGTCCGACGGTTCTGCAGGAGAAAACCAAAGCCACAGTAAGATATTGTAGGACAAGAGGTTTCCTAATTTCACTGTTACACAGTTCATTCCTGCCCAGGCCCTGAAGGAGGAAACATTATTTTTCTTATGTGCCTCTGTTATGTAGAGATACAGAAATAGACGAACCCTGAGAATCAGATTAGTGCTGAGGACAGAGACCTCTTCCATTGACACTAATGCATGCAAAGACACAGCTCATGCATGAATCCTAAAGTATCTTTTAAAAAAAGTCATAAGAACAGCACACATACAGAGTATATAGACTACCAGGCTAAAGGTTTAAAGGATTATTTAAATGCACATAATGTATGTTTCTGAGATTATGTCAAAGAAAAATGAGAGATTTAAAAGAAACACAATAATGGAATCTTTTTGTTGAAGTCTTCTTCTTCTTTGTTTTGGTTTATTCGCGACTGACAACCGATGTGTTATTTGTTTGTTTCTTGTTGAATAAAATTTAATAAAACTTAATAGTTCAAAGTTCATCCCAGAGGTGTCAGAAATTCGATGCACTTGCAAGTTGCTTTGCTTTTTTTTGCTTTTTTGGCCAATTAAACTGGACATTAGTTAAATAATCGATTTAACTGATACTTAAGCAACATCATTTCATTTTACATGGCCTCACAGTTTTTACTTTAAATGCTTTGTTGAAAACATAAGAAATTATACAATAGCACAAGTTGAATCATGACTGCAATGTTTAACGAAACAATCACTGTGATTAAGTGGTAATATGCAGACGCTCTAATCTACTCTGTACTTCACACAGTGTACAGAACAGGACCAATTAGCTGGTTACCTTGAAGGATCCAGGTTCTATATTAAGCTCTAACTGCAGCCACATAACTTACTGAGTAAGCCTGAGCACTTTAGATGCCCTCTTGCTTTCATGTGGAGCCAGATACTCAAATCAAAATGAAAAAGAGTTACGGTCGTATTTAAACAATATAAAAATCATATTTTGCACGGATTTGTTACCGTTGCTGACAGATAAAGTGGGGCACTGGTACTCACCTTTGCAATCTTGTTGATCTTCAGACATGTTGGTGTTGGTGGGGGTGGAGTCTCTGGACTAGGGGCAATCTCCTCATCGGGAGCCACATCTGTGTTAAGTGCAAATATACTCTCCAAGTCAATCTGTCCAGAAACAGAAGGGCATTGATGTTAAAGTTATCTAATTACATGTACGCTAATGAATGTTACAACACAATGTATAACCAACAGATTCAATATAGAAACACTATTGGCCAACTAGGTATTGAATATCCCTAAACTGATCATTTTTTTCACAAGGCTTTAAGCAGGATCGAAGCCTATGACGTAGCCTGTTATTTGTGTTTTATATTTGTGATAAATTCACAATATCAGTCCTTATGTGTAGATTTTTTTTTTCTTCATTTTTATATAAACCAACTTTTTTTGCTGATTATCCTCAAAGAAACTGAATTATATGCAGCAGCTTTAAAAGTGTACACATTTAAAACAGGGCTGATCAGGTTTTTACAGGAGTTGCAGTTTTGAATTGCGGAGGAAAGATGCTTTTAAACTAGTAGAGGGACAGACTGTAGCAGAGGTTAAAACTTAAGTCATTGTAACATTAGTTGGACAATCACAATAAAATTACTTTAATATGGACTGGACAAAACACAATATTATCTATAAGCACATTAGTAGTTCATTTCGCGTTTATATACAGATTTTTGATACAGAAAGAATCCAATGGAGCTACTTAGGTGAGAAATGGGATATACTGTTGAGTATACAGCGTTTGACCAGAGTAACCGTCTGTGTTGGCTCACAGAGGGTACGACGTCTGGTGGGACTGTCATACAGGCAAACAGGTTGTGTAATAGTCGCAGCTACTGAATATCTCTGGATGCATTATTCATTGCTTTGGACAATAAAGGAACCGGCTGCTGCTACTGCTGTTTTGAGTGATCGTGAATGGTGGCTTACTTCTTTCCCTTTTGTGTCTCCATTTTCTATCCACTCCACTGTGACGCTCTCGTTGTCATCATTCAGCGAGGTCACCATCGCCTGGTGTATACGTCCTGTGGAAGTATCATAGAGAAGAGACGCAAACATTAGATTGGCAGAATAACTTCAAGGCAATGAAGGTAGTTCTTACTCAAACCCATTCTCTTTAAGGATGCCAGCAAGTTTTTAAAATAGCTGCAGGGATTGCCACACGATCTAAGCTTTTGGATGTCAAGTTGAACAAAGGGTACCAATATTTTAACAGTTTATGGGTAAGAAAATAATGCTTCCGTTATATTTGCATTCTCAAGTTTTACTACTAACAATGATAATTTCATATGAAAAAAACAGTTTTAAATGAGCGAAAAAGACAATATGCTAAGGTTAGTTTCTAGTTTTAGTTCTGACCATGATCTTTGATAATGACCCTTTGGAGAAAATCAATGATAACGGAGACGAGCACAGCTGCTGCTTCTTCAGTGTGCTTCTGTCCGCCTCCCTGTCTGCAGTGTAATAACATCAGCTGTAAAGAACATCCTCAGCCCTCCCATCTTTGTCTTTGCACAATGCAGGGAAACACCATGTTCTTGTATCCATTATTCATAGACACAGAGGGAGCAAAGATGCTTTCAGTGTTCGTGACTGCTTAACATTTGACTGATTTACCTTACAGTGGTTTTACACTGGCAAAATGCAGCAAAGAAAATCTAGCGTCTAAAAACAGGGAGAGCTGGGAAAAAAACATGTTGAGCATTTTAAAGACATTTTGACTTAAGAGTGTAGACCCATCTCATTCTGAATAGATTTATATCAGATGAAGATGCAAATTAATATCGTATCAAAAGCATCCTCATCAGTATTTCAACAGTATCATGCCAGAGATTTCCATAAGTGCTGGCTGTCAGCCCGATGGCCAGACATCAAAACATCAGTCTAAAACTATCACTTTTTTATAACATTATAACTATAACCTACAGTATTTTAGTTATCAGATATCTGGATCTTAACTTATCAGAGAAACATACAAAACTAAGTCTGCTTACACAGATATAATTTATTTTAAATAAACCCTAAGTAACTTCTGCCGCTGGGCGTCTATCAATCAAAACTGTAAAAAAAAAGACCTAGGTTGATTTGACTCAGGCGCAAATCAGAATGAGGTAATCTATTAAAGTTCTATTCAAATTATGTAGCAGACTGTAATGACTAATCATGATCCAATGTAAGTGAGTGAGCAGTGTGTCCTTCGCCACACATCGTTGGCCCCGGAAGTTATGGCAGAGACAGGTAAGGCCACGTATAAACAGGTATGACGCAATTAAAAGGCAACCAACCTAAAACATCCCCTTCCCTTGAATAAAATGTGTTTTCTCCCTGCGTTTGAACATTGTTGGATACATTTGAGATAATTTAAGTCCACAAAATAACATAGATGTAGTCGTTTTTAGAGATTTTAATAAAGAATTGCTACATTTACTTTAAAGGCCTATTTAACCTATGGGTGACATATCCTAAAGGTGTTGTGCAACTTGACATCAACTGTCTCAGTCTCTTACTCTAGTGATGGGATGAACAGCCTTCTTCCACTAGATTATGTTCTTTGGCGCAAGGTGTGGAGAGCACCAGTCTAAAATATAAGTTAGGTGCTAATGTTGGACGGAGATCTAATGGCTGTGATTGTGGAGCCTTAATCATTTGTTTCATATCATTTTTATTTATTTTACCATAATTTTGCCCTATATGAAAACACCTGCATTTATTATGTTGCCTCAGTAATTTATTAAAGTTTTTCTATGATTTGTCACATGTCTAACTGTGCGTGTAACTTTTAGTGTACTTCAGTTACTACTGTGCTGACATGTGCAAGGTCTGGGCTGTTCAAAGTCAGCTCTAAATGATACCAGTTCAAATCTGAATTTCAAACAGTGATCTACTAGGTTGCAGACGAACCCACTGGAATAACAGGCTTGTGGCTCTTGGTGTCACATATCTACTTAAGGAGCACTGAAGCATGTCATGCTGCAATATACACTGCAACACTCAAGAGGATGTACAAGGCCCACTAAATCCCTACTGCTTCCTGTTAAAAGTTATCTGCTAGCAATACAAAAAATGGTACGTGTGGCTAACTTAATTTATGACAATGTTAGAGTTTGTTCCCACATCCTTCCTGCGGGTTCATAGAGACTGGACTGCTCTGATCAGAAATAGAGTTACAGCAGCTCAGTCAGAATTTCCTCCATTACACTTACAGTATGTGGAAAACTCTCCTTGTTCCACATTTTCAGGACTGGTGAACATTATTTAAAAATAAAATTTGAAGCAATTCCAAACCTCAAGTATACAATTTGTAGTTTTGTCCAATCTTTGAAAAGGATAGATGACAGACGAATCCAATTACAACAGTGAACCAGCAGCTGGACACAAATCAATGTTACATGAGGCTCAGTTATTCTTCCCAACTCTGCTGACTTAGCAAGATATGTCGTTATCAACCAGCACACAGTGGCCTCCTGTTTGTGGATAACTTATTCTCTGCTACAAATAGAAACCAGCGTCTCAAGACATAATGACCTCAATAATGGGTCTGAATAAAAATTGTGTTTGAGATCTTGTGAAATAATGAACTAAACATCACCATGTTTACAAGGTAGCTGCTTGTCGAAGTATGCAAATATGAATACACAACCTGAGAATGAATACAAAACCACAACAACAGATAAACAACAATGGGCTTGTAGCGCACCTTTCTAATCTGTTGCTGCCAGAGGCCCCAAGAGATAGAGCCACAGAAACAAGATCTACATCACCACTAAAACATTGTTTTTACTGTAAGAGCAACATACTGCCTCCACACAGGGTGTAATACTGTGACAATGCTAAATTTAAGATTATTTTTGAGGATTGATTAAAGGTTGAATATCTTTTTTCTTCAAGCTACTACATTCTTCATATAAAATAATTACAATTATTAGTCCAAAATCAAACTATAAAAACAATGCATATTCAGTAAAAAGCAGATTTGCCTAATGGCAGAGGAATTGGTGATTGTAACCTATGTGTTTTGCAATTTGTCAAATAATTAATAATTCCATCATTAAACATTTCAGCAAACAAGATCCAAATGAGCTGAAATATTTAGTCACGTATGCTGGTGTGTCTTACAGCAGATGATTTGTTGATATTCTGTAACTGAATTCACTGTCCCTCTGTGTCCCACTTTTATACTAAAACCTGGCTGATTGGATACGCTGACACCTCCCAGGAGCTGAAGGGGCTTAAAAGGGGAGCTTCCAGCTCTGTTAAGTCGGAGGAACAAACAAAGCCCCCAAAGCATCAGTTTCACTACAAAAGTTAAAGGACCCATAAATGTCATAGATGCACCCACAGATGCACATAGCAAGTGGGTGGCCCATGCCTCTCTAGTACGAAAATATAAAAGGAACTAGTATATTTCACATAAAAATGTAGGCCCAATAACAACATTTTAGAGATGAAACAGGGAATCTATTATAACATTTAAGAAGTGGATAAACACTCCATTGCGATGAGGGCTAAGCAGTGAATGCAGGTTAGCTATTGGACAGTAAAATATTATTCTCTTTGAGACCTTGCTCTCATCAGGACTGACTGGGAAAAAGGGGGGGGGGGTGCAGAGGGAGCGAGAGTAAGTCCTGGCAGAATCAAGTGAGCTGCCTACAACAGATGGGGTGGTGGCTGATAGTCTGAATCTGGCTTGAGTTTGATCCCCCACCACCACCACCCCACACACAAACAAACCCAGAGTGAGGGCAATCCCTGCTCTGGATGCAACACCAGACAGCAGGGAATCAGACAGACAGAACCACTTCCCTCCCTGGGCCTGCTGAGCATTTCCTTCACATCAACCCCCCCCCCCCCCCCCCCCCCGGATTTGGGAAGATGGCATTAGGAACAGAATGAACATCAACCAGTGACATATATAAAAAATGCACTTAAAATGCTGTTTAAACTGTTTACTCTAAAGTAGGTGGTTGAATGAAGTATTCAACTATTGAAAAATACTCTCACTAGGTGTAGCCTACTTCAGGAAGGCCCGGCAGGAATGACGTAAGCTTCTCAGTCATCTTTCAGCTGCCCGGCCCTCAAGCAATGCTCATTGACGACACAGGACTAGTAGAATAAAGCAGACATTCACACAACGTCATTTACAAACAGCCAGCTCTCCCGTTGTGGGCCTACTCCTCAGTTTACCCTTCAAATAAAATGAAACTCCAGTGTGTTTAAGGTCATACCAGTTTCTTATTGGTGATAGTTAAACTACAGTATGGAGTACCTCAGAGCTGCCATGGTGTCTTCAGACACCTTTTGTGGCTTTTTGTCATACTTATCTTGGTATGGGATTACATTATGGAAAATGACATTTCATTTATTAAAAAGGGGCGACCTTGTCCAAGAAAGGTTATACTGTCAATATATAGTATCATCAGTCATTATCTAGAAAACCAATGTAACTAATAACTTGGGGATAGTACAGTCTATGATCCAGTAACTACATCACATTTGACACCCACAGTAAAGATGGTAGAACTGGGTTCAGGTTTAATGCCCATTTAAAATTAAATTAGATGGAAATTCACCAACAACTGTGGTCTTATATTCCACATCTTTGTTATCTGGTGTCTTTCATGATTCTTGTAACCGTGTCCTTGCTGTGTTGCGTTTTTTATCCACTATTCATAGTTTGTACGATTGTGAATGTTTCCTGACGCCAGGTCTCTCATTAAAAAATAAATCGCAAATCCCAATGATATCTGAATGAATAAAATGAAATGAAATAAAACAAAAAATACGTTTGTCTGTGGTGTTGTCACAGGATGTTAACAGGATGTTTAATGACGTGTCTTCCATAACAACTAACCTCCGTTTAGTTAGCTCAATTTATGGATTATATAGGGTGAAATATAATGTCAAACAGCAAGCTTCCTGGGTCGGGGTTTGGTTTCAGTCCAGAGTTGTTAAGCTTCAGTATGTAATAAAGCCGGTTAGCTAGCGTTAGCTATTAAGCTAATCACAACGAAGGTTGCTCTCCATCGAAGCAGCTGACGTTAAGCTAACTTGCTTAGCAATTGCACTAGCTTAGCTAATGTGAAATCTTGATCACTTGTTAGAATACATAATGTGTGTGGCGGTGTACCGGGCGGGCGACGTTTTCATTTTTAGCTTAGTTGATTTCTCATAGCCCGCGTTTGCTAGTACGATTTGAATTAACAGCTAACGGCTAATGTGTGTTGAATTCGCATTGCAGCTAGCTAACAAAGATAGAGGCTCATTCAAAGCCTCTGGCCATGTTGAAGCCCTCCGCCCTGACAGCCTCTCCGTGCGGCTACCGTGAGCGCCACAGCGAGGAGCGACGGTTGCTGTGTTGAACAGCACCGCAGCAACAAAGATCCCCGGACAACTTGCTCAACGCGACGGGGACAGAATCGACAGGATGAAACTTACCATCACTGCGCTTTATCTCCACATAAGTGCCGACCACAATCTTCCCAAAAGCCGACGCCATTCTACATTACTTAAACAAATACCAGGAGCAGGACTGACGACTTATTACGAGCCGGGGATTCGCGGCTTCTTGTGTTTAGCAGTGTTTGGTTGGGGAGGAAGATGAAAGGCAGCAGAGAGGAGCTAGCATTACGTGGCTAACAAGAATAGCTTAGCGTTTCCGGTCCTGCCTTCAGTTTTTCAAAATAAAATCCAGACAAACAAAATCACCCTTGCTTGAATAAAAATACCAGATAACTCATCACACTTACAATCTCCAAAACAGTTGAAGATTGTAATTGAAATAGTATTATATCAATTCAATGCAGAAAGTTAAATATAACCTAATGCCATACATGAAATCCAGTTAGTTTGTGGAAACTAATAATAATGTTGGCCTTATGCATTTAACATCTTTGAAGGGATCTAGCATCTGCAAATCATGGTGAAGTAATTAATCAACTGATTGATTTTTAATATTGATGATGCCAGTGATGGGGTGTGAGTGCATTTGCTCAGTTGTATACATTTAAGGTTCAGTGCTCAAGGGATCAATTGGCAGAAATGGATTATAAAATAATCCTAGTGATGATTTCACTAGAGAGCAATCATCTAAATTGTACGAATTATGTTTTTTCTTCACCTTAGAATGGGACCTTTATATTATAATACTTATATTTACGAATACGTATATTAAGAACAGGTGTGGGTCCTCTGCACAGACGCAGAAAGTTTTTTTTACAGTAGTCCAAACTGTACAAACTAGACGCCTTTTGAGTTTTTATGACAACTGAAGGCTACCACAGGTTCTCTTTCATGTTTGGAAGGGAAGGGTGAGGTGAAGGGTATTCAGCTGCAATATGCAACTTCACCCCTAGATGTCACTTAATTCTACACAATGAACATTTAAGAGGTAATCTCTCTCCTGTCAAATGGGGGAAAATACTCTCAAAACAAATATATCATATTTATTTTTCATGCCAGTTCAATTTGCTGATAGTAATTCAACTTATGTACACGTTTTAATGCATGTAATTTACTCATAAAATGGAGGGTTTGTATTGTGATATTGCTCTTGAAGTAAAGGACCTGGTACAATAATCCCTATTTGTCAGCGTAATTGTCACTCAAACTGTAAGATATGTTTACACCAGCAGGTGGCACCAAAGCTCTAATAGTCCACAAATGACAAATGCCAAGGCCCAAAATGAGCTTTCTCCTCTTTGTGCTGCATTTGCATGTTAGAGAGAGAGAGAGAGAGAGAGAGAGAGAGAGAGAGAGAGAGAGAGAGAGACATTTAATAATGCCATTTCATCCTGTAATGAAACTTCAATTATGTCCTATTTTAAATAAAAGACATCAAATTGTTAAAGTTTATTTAGTTAAACCTTACACCCTAACCCCTCACCAGCACGTCCACTCTTCATCTGCCAATTGGCTTGCTGCTCCCTCACTGCGAGGGACAAGTAGCCTCTCAATGTATACAAGTGTATATGTAGGTACGGTTTATATCTGTTGATGTTTTTATGTTATGTTTGTGTGTTAAAAGCCCTGTGATTGTTCTCTGCAACTGGACATAACAATCTCCATTATCAGCATTTATCACTGTTGACATTCCTGCATGACAACCAGTGAGAAAATTGTATTTTACATTACATTTGGAGCATTTTACAGTTAGTGTATATAACATCAGTGAGTGGCCATATAAGGGTTCAGTATCTTACCCAGGTACACTACGGCAGGATTGAACCGCTGACCTTCTGGCTGGAGTACAAACACTCTACCCCCTCATCCAACAGTCTCCCATTGCTGGTGATCTGATAAATTAAACGATGAGTCATGAGACTATTGTGATATGCACATAAAATTAACACAATAGGGCCCTGTATCAGCCATTTCTCCCTCTGACTTGTCAACTCTCGAAATTCTGTAATTCTTTATCAACAGGATGTCCCAGTATGTCTATGAAAAGCCAAAAGCTGGTTTAAAATGCTTACAGGGACTAGAAGAGGGGATCATATTACTCCTGTCTTATCTTATCTGCATCATATACAAAGCCCTAACAATCAGGCCCCTTATTAAATCAAAGAGCTCATAGAAGCGTATTGTCTCAATACATGTGTGTCGGGGAAAGTTGCAGTGAATGAATATCTGGGCTTTACCTCTTTGGGGGCATTTTGTATTCTTCAGTTGTACAGATATCATGATGTATCATTACATGGTTGTCAATATATTATTGCAGAATCACTGTACCAATATTAATATATTATTTATATACATTATATAAAATGGGATCGTGGGCCATGTGTCACGTTTTGTATCATATCATGAGTAGCGCTGCTATTCCCACCGCTAATAATATACATTGACTTTTGTAGTGGGATGACATCCTGACTTCAGTCTCACTGGGTTCTATATAATCGAATGCATTCTATGTAATAAATCAGCTTATAAATTCCCAGATGCTTTTTCCTATTTACACTCACAGTGAGACTGCAGCCTATCCCAGCACGCACTGTGAAGGAGACTAACACCCAGTTCATCAGGTCACCACCTCACTGGAGTGTGGGATTCGGGATCATTCTCTTTCCAGAAGCTACCAGATTCTTCTGTTTGTCACACAGCTGTCGGTCCCTCCTCCCCTCACCGCCACTTTGGCATCAGGCATTTGCTGGTGAGTTCTCAGCTGTCTGAGCTTGAAATAGATCTTATCAGGAGCAGACCACCTCTGACGGGGGTCAGTCTAGCATAATTCATCGAATGGGAAATAACAGTTTCATTCACGAGGCCTTTTATATTTTCAAAAACACTAAAATGATATTTGTTGCAACACAAGTAATCATGGTTTATGATGACCTTCTGTTCAAATGATCTTTAAGGGGCCTTTGTATGCTTGGAATGAACCCCCTGTGTGTGATGGATGGTCCTACTCAGTCCTGTCCCATCTCATTGAGCTGCAGTATAAATATAATTTGAGGTGTTGGTGGGGGGAAACTTACACCAGACAGAAAAAGTCTGAACCGAACACTGGAGACTGGAGGTGAAGGCCGTCTACGTGGGACAAAAAAACTGAAGAACGGATCCATAGAAGAGGATCGAGCAAGACACACAATCCCTAAGGTACAGCACAGCTTCCACAGAAAACTTTTGGTCCCTGTTTTTGCCTGTGTCCATCAGGCATGGATAGGGTGCTTAGGATAAGAGAAGAGTGGGGGGTGGACTGTGCCATATCAGGGGGAGCATGAGGACGTGGTGTCTGTCTATCAGGAAAGAAGCATTTGTTTCAAGGCTCCACTTGGGGTCCGAGACCATGCCCAAATAAGGCCTGCAGGGCTGGCCATTTAAAGTTAGGGATAGCATGTGCGTGGCCATTTGCCACAGGAGAGCCAGGTCAGCAGGACACCTTTTAGCAAAAATGGTAAGTTTTAAAGATTTAAATTATATTATTATATTAACAGGTTACGATCGCTGTCCCATAAATAAGTACTGCTTTTGAACTGGTTCCATACTTATATTCTATTGATATTTACAGTTACAATGGGCAAAAGTATAAAACTGTTCAGGAGGTTTGTTTTAAACCTTTGTATCGTTTGAAATGTTCATTTTCTAACCAGAACCCTCTGTATGTGATTGGAAGGTTTCAGTTTAATATGACGTTTGACACATGCCACATTAACCTGAAATTGTGAAATTGTGCTTTTGCTGGTGAGGTGATGCTGTCAGACACAAGAAGCGTCTGCGTCTTGTCGCGCATGCTGATGATCAATTAACATGAAATTAGAGGATTTATAAGGATTTTTTTATTTTATACATGATGATTGAATTCTCCCCCAGATGGGAGACGCAATCCAGTTAAAAGACGAGGGAAACAAACACTTCCAGGCTGGAGAAATTGACAAAGCCATTGACTGCTACACCGCAGCCATCAAGCCATGCAAAGACAAAAAGGTGCTGGCTGTCATTTACAGGAACAGATCAGCATGCTACCTCAAAAAGGTAAGCAGTTTTTGTTAAAGCAGATTTGTAATTCCTCCGGTGAATAGACTGTGATTTTAATGTTTTCTATTTTTGCCGTTCAAGGAAAACTATGCCATTGCAGCATCTGATGCATCAAAAGGTACCATAATCAATATAAAATCTAAATAACCCAATAAATATTAATTTGAAAATGAAGGTTCCACAAACTCATTGTGACTTACCCTACTTTTTTAGCAATTGATGTAGATGCAGCGGACATTAAAGCTTTGTTCCGGCGATGTCAAGCTCTGGAGAAACTGGGGAAACTAGACATGGCTTTCAAAGATGTGCAGAGATGCGCCACCATCGAACCAAAGAACAAGACCTTCCTGGAGACTCTCCGTAGACTGGGGGCAGAAATCCAGGCCAAGGTCAGTATTAACCAGAACATCAAAGCCACGCACTCATTCATACAGGGCAGTATATGACTGCATACATCACTATACATAAATACATGCAGCATTCACTGCTTTCGAATAAAAAATCTGTTATTACTATTACATTTCATTTAGCTGATGCTTCTATCCAAAGCGACATACAATAAGTGCATTCAACCATAAGGGTACAAACCCAGAACAAAAAGAATCAAGAAAGTAAAATTTCTTAAAAAAAAGCAAAACTACAAAGTGCTATAACTAAGTGCCTTTTAAGTGCTCCTAGATTGTTAGTTTCAACATTTTATTCAAGGTATAGTCGGAAGAGTCAGTGGAATTTTCCTCCAAACTGATAGATTTATTTAACAGCCAACATTCGGCTGAAAAGAAAATCATATTTACCCCTGTCTGGGAGTTTTTTTTTGTTTTTTGGTTGGTTTGTTTATTTGTATGCAAGATTACACAATATATTTTCGATGGATTACCAAATAACTTGGTTGAGGGATGTGGTATATGTCGGGGAAGAATCCATTAAATGTTGGTGTGGATCCACATCAGGGGGCGTTTTTCATTTTTAGGGGGATTGATAATCATGAGTGTGCGAAAATTGCTGCAGATTCAATAAAAATCTGAATCCATCATGAATCATGAATCATTCAAATTTTATTTGTATAGCATATAGGAAAAGCTACCCCCAAAAAAACCTATGATTAGGGAAAAAACATTGAATCCTCAGAGAGAGCCACATGCGAGGGTTCCCTCTCCCAGGACGGACAGAAATTCATTAGATGCCTTATGTAACTGAGCACATCAACAAAATAACAATATTTACAACATTGATTGTAATGGATTTAAATGGGGTTTCATAAGGTGACTGTTGGGCCTTGACAGAGGTACATGCAATAAATGCTGTTCTAGTTGTGACTGCTTTTTTCATGGGATAAGTATGAAATGTTTGGACACAAAGAAAATGGGCAGGGAATGATCAAGGAGAAATGATCACGGGAAATGATCACAGGAAATCATTCCAGGATATCACAGAGCCTTCATTGACAAAACATTTTTTCTCGACAGCTTAAGACAACATTCTCTACAGATTCGAGAGTACAGAACATGTTCGACATCCTCCTCGATGAAGAGATGGAAAAAGACAAGCGGGAAAAGGTGGGTTTTATTTTAAATCTGAATAAAAAATAACTGGGAGATTAGTTAGTTTCCTGGATTTCCAGCAGCGGATTTAACCCTACTTCCACTTTTTGACTCGTTTCTTTTATGTCTAGGCTGCAAATAACCTGATTGTGCTGTCGAGGGAGGACGCGGGAGCAGAAAGGATTTTCCAGAACAACGGAGTCCCTCTGCTGCTCAGTATGATAGAGACAAGCAAACCCGAGATGATCCTGGCTTCTGTCCGTACTTTGTCAGGGATGTGCACAGGACACAAGGCTCGCGTGAGTATAGTCTTATAAATCGCATCTTCTGAATAGAGTCAATATTTTGAAGTGTAACTCCTGCCTATATGATGCACTCAGAAATATGCTTTATACTATTTACATGTTTCTTTTCACTCCCCTGGATAGGCCATGGCTATTGTGAACATGGTAGGGGTTGATAAGATGTGCAGCATCATGGCAGTCGACAATGAGGAGATTGCACTGGCAACCTGCAACCTCTTCCAGTGCATCAATGACTCCCTCACTGGTGGAGACTCTAAGGATTATGGGAAAGAAGAGGCCTTAGTTTTGGGTGAGACCACATCCTCGTCTGTAACTGAGTGACCTCAGCTGTTGGTATTTTTCTCCCTAGCACTACTCACACTTTTCTATCATCTGTCCCTATGCAGACACATCTAAAGACCTGAAATCCATCCTCCTCTCATTGCTGGAGATGGTTCAAAATGCGAAGGTGTCCGGCCATGGCAGAGACCAGGCGCTGAACCTCCTGGCCATGAATGTGCCGCGCAAAGAAAAGAGAGGGAGAGATAACAGTAGAACCCTCTTCACCATCGATCACGGTGAGACATGGCTGCATCACATCGCTCAGAATCCAATTAGACCTGGTTTTAACATGCGGCCAGAGTGAGCCAATCACAAATGGTTGAAACTAAAAGTCCGAACGCACTCAAATGCGTCCTCAGTAAGTCCTGAGATCTGATCACACTGACCACATTCAGAGGTGGACTAGGATGCATGTGACCAGATTCTTTTCACTGTGTGAACCTAAGTCCATCCTTGGCCACATATGTAGGACTCAGCTGACGTCCTCTGACCTGCTGCAGTTTAAACGTATTTTCACAGTCATGTTGCTAGAACCTTGACTCTCTGACATGATGTATTCAGCAGATATCCATGAATGCATCTATGTGCTTGTTCTCCAGGTCTGAAGAAGATCCTCAAGGTGTGCGGTCAGGTTCCTGAACTGCCAGACCAGCTGCCCTTGACAGACAACACACAGCTGATCGCCAGCGTGCTGCTCAACAAGCTGTATGATGACCTCTCTTGTGACCCAGAGAGAGACAACTTCAGAGACATTTGTGATGACTACATCAAGTACGTCCTTAGCACACTGATCCCCGAGTGGCTCTTTTTGCCATCAAGACATAACTGATTATAATGTCTCTGTCCCACAGAGCCAAAATTGACCCCAACAACATGGACAAGACCATTCATGCTGTCAACACAATCTCGGGGCTGCTGCAGGGTCCCGTTGACGTCGGCAATGCACTAGTTGGACGGCAGGGCATCATGGAGATGATGGTGGCACTGTGCGGCTCAGAGCGGGAGGTGGACCAGATGGTTGCCGTGGAGGCGCTGATCCACGCGTCCTCAAAGATGGCCCGCGCCTCCTTCATTGTTACCAATGGCGTGTCGATGCTCAAGGATATTTACAAGAAGACAAAGAATGAGAAGATTAAAATTCGTGCGCTGGTGGTGAGTGTCCCAAGGAAAGAACAGAACATAGAGGAAGTTTGCTAATATAAGACAGTGTATATATATATATTTTTAATTTTTTTTCCACGGTATGAACATAAAGGAAAAGTAAATATAATAATATACTGTTGTTCAGTTGGACTACAAAGTTGTGTTGGAATGTAAGAAAGTTTGATGAGAGCACATAACTTGTGTCTATGTGTATAAATGCTCATCTCAATGTCCCCTGCAGGGTCTCTGTAAACTGGGTTCAGCTGGAGGAGATGATTACAGTTTAAGGCAGTTTGCTGAGGGCTCCACAGAGAAGCTGGCCAAGCAGTGCAGAAAGTGAGTACTCACACAGAGACAATAAGCAAATGTACAATAACTATACAAAAGTTGCAATGGATTTATTCCTAGATATATAGCAGAATATCCCGGTACCCTGCAATCAATGTGCACAACTTTGTCTCATTCAATTTCCTATTCTGAAACCAAAATCAGGCAATTGGTCTGTTTTAAAAATAAAACACCATTCTGCCACTGAAATAAAAAATTGTATTGAAGCATTTTCAGACATGAAATATAATTTGTAAAGAAAGGATCAAAATTCTTTGTGTTCATAGGTTTATTTTTTCTTGATTAGAAACCCTCTTCTAATCATACCCTCTCAACCCTAAATCAAGAAACAGAGAGATTAAAACTTAAGAGGTTATAAAACTATTTCCTTTTACAAAACCTAATTTTTGTCTCAGAATATCAGAAAATCAATTGACACTGAAGTACACTGATTGGCCAACCTACTACTTGACATCATCAGGATACAAACTTGGTGTTAAACCTTTCCTTTGTTCCTACAGGTGGCTCTGCAATCCCCAGATTGATACCAAAACAAGGAAGTGGGCTATCGAGGGTCTCGCTTACCTGACTAATGATGCTGATGTGAAAGATGACTTTGTTGAGGACGAGCTTGCCCTGAAAGCCATGTTTGAACTGGCCAAGGTATATAAATTATAATCAGAAGCGAACCTGCAGTATATTGGATTAGATATGAGTAGAAATAACATTTCTCTTTATTTTCTAGTCGAAGGACAAGACGATCTTATACTCAGTAGCTTGCACACTGATCAACTGCACAAACTGCTATGAGAAGAAGGAAATCCTCCCAGAGCTGGTCCAGCTTGCCAAGTTCTCCAAGCAACATGTGCCTGAGCAACACCCTAAGGTAAAAGAGGAGGCACAGAAAACTCTATCAGGCAGCCGAAATGGGCAGGGCGGGTATTGTCACACGTTCATGTGCATAAACACACTTTGCATACCGTTGTTTCTCAGGACAAGAAGGACTTCATTCAGAAAAGAGTGAATAGGCTGCTGAAAGCTGGTGTCACATCTGCTCTAACTGTAATGGTCAAAGCTGATAACGCCATCTTGACCGACCAGACCAAGGAAATGTTAGCAAGGTGAGGGAAGCTACTGTGGAACTCACTGGAAACACACAATGAACGATGTGACTCAACACAACATGCGATGAGTCATATCATTTATTCTGCAACTAAAAAACGATTTTAGCATTTTTTTCCTCACTTTTTCACATAAATGTTTCTTCAGATAGGATCGGGGAATGAAAGCTAAAAACAACAAAAAAACATAAACTTTGTTCATATAATTCATTTAGGTGTTTTCCAAGTTAAGAATGAAAAATGTAAAGCAAACAATAAACAGTTAAAAGCTATTTGAAGATCACACAGCATAAGAGCACAGATACAGAAATAGAACAATTAACATATGAGAAAAGACTTAAAACAAGATAAGTAAAACACATACAACAAATAAGAATACCTTTCTATTCTTATTTTGTATTTCTTATCTACAGGATTTTCTTGGCATTGTCAGAGGATTCCAAAGCTCGTGGTATCATTGTAGCCCAAGGTGGTGGAAAGGTGAGCGATCGGTTTGGAAATCAATGTTGCATGAATCTACAACATGACACAAAGTCCTTCCACTGTATTCCACAGCTGAATACCCAGAAAAATGTCTAAAACAAGAGTTCATATTTCCTTTACTGCTACAAACCAGACCAACTGGTTCTTTCATAGTATCCACGCTGATGTTTAGCCACTGTCTTTGAAATCAAACTGTTGCTCTGCCCTCAGGCTTTAATACCACTTGCTCTGGAGGGGACAGCTGTCGGAAAGGTGAAGGCATGTCATGCCCTCGCCAAGATTGCAGCTATTTCCAACCCAGAAATCGCCTTCCCTGGGGAGAGGGTAAGATTCGCTGCTTTGTTTTTGAAAGGGGAATGGAAATGTTCTGAGTCACTTCTGCTGGAAGACAGGGCGGGCCCTGGCAATGTTGGAGCCCTAGGCGAGTTTTCAGATTTATGACGATGGTCTTCACAGCTGACTGACCTACGCAAGCCTATAGCCACCCCCACAGGAGATTGTGTGCTTGTGTGCTTGTGTGTTTCTGTCTGTTTAGTCACAACTGACAAATGTGTGGAATAAGTACATAATTAAAGATGGGGAATGTGGGGGCAAAGGTCGGGGAAATTGAAACTCCAGGATAACAGCTTTGCTGCCGGTGCGAACAGATTGATTAACATGGGCTTGGAAAAGAGGCGCACAGCTTTCCGAGGAGCTTTTCGTTGCTTCTGCATCCAGTGTGTCCCCGGGATTAGAAGACGAGGGTGTGACATTACTGCATTGGTTAACGTTTATATCACGTCATCATAAATCAACCTATTGTGGCGGCCTCTCTGCATTTGGCGCCCTAGGCAACGGCCTATGTCACCTATGCCAGGAGCCGCCCCAGCTGGAAGATGCAGAGCTTTCTCAGTGTTTCAGATTGCTGTGATCTTCTGTTGGGGGTTTAAATTATCGTAACTATTAGATTTAATCTAATAAATCTGATAACTGTTGCTTTGTTGACAGGTGTATGAGGTGGTGCGGCCTTTGGTGACCCTCCTCAACACAGAAAATGATGGACTGCAGAACTTTGAAGCTCTGAAAGGCCTCACCAACTTGGCCGGCTTCAGTGAAAAACTGAGGTGACAACTCTTTCCTCAGTAATAATTGTCTTCAGTGCAGCTTTCGGGTCTGCCTTAGTGTGGTTACATTGTCGTCCTGTTTTCTAGAGTAAAGATTGTGAAAGAGAAAGCTCTACCCGAGATCGAGAACTACATGTTTGAGGACCACGACCAGATCCGACAGGCCGCCACTGAGTGCATGTGCAACCTTGTGTCATGCAAAGAGGTGAGAACTGAAAAGTTGACAAAATCCTTACTTCATAACTTATGGTGTGCAGTCAAACATGTGCAAACTGCGGCTTGGTTTCTAGCAGGTGCGGCTTAATGGAACATTTCAACTTTGTTTTAGGTTCAGGAGCGTTACGTGGAAGACGGCAATGATAAGCTGAAGCTGCTGATTCTGCTGTGTGGTGAGGATGACGACTGTCTTCAGATAGCTGCAGCTGGAGCTCTGGCCATGCTCACTGCTGCTCAGAAGAAGCTCTGCACCAAAATGACCCAGGTGGTGAGTACAACAGTGTTTGTATGCCCGTAGCCAGCTATGAGGTCAACAAGGTCTGGACCTCTATAATTGTTATATGTAATAATTGAAACATTTTCACGCACCCGTGCTCAGAAATCCTGTGGTTACCTATACCTCATGAACTTACATCTGGCACTTCTAACCATGGCAAATAATGAGGACCACACACACTTTGAAGCACAATTTGACCTAATTTAACTCACTTCTGCCATTTCCGTGAGTCCGGTTCCATGTGAACCTTCTAATGAGAGTAAAGGTGCAGCCTGAATCTGTCTGTGAATGCGATGTCATAGTAAAAAACTAGGACACTTGTAATCTACCCTCTTGGTTGTTATTTTTGGGGCATCATGCAGTGCTGCCTCATCTATGCTTTGTGGCCAGACATATTATGCACCCCACCATGTCTACCACAGCATTGTTTGTGCCACTGAATGCACAAGGACTGAGGGAGTGAAAGTTTGTGAATTCCGCACACTTTAATTGGGATTTAACAAAATAGCCAAACATCGGTAGCTGGTTTTAACACAGACCTTAATGTGGTTAAGTTAGATCATAAATACAAAAAATGTTTGGACAGTGGGGTTAAGACTTTCTCCAGATTTTGCCTTTTACACATGAGGAACGCAGAAGGACATTCTCTGGTTCAGACGGCAACTGGAACATCTCAGGAGTGTTCGGGTGGTGGGTGGCTTCTGGGTAGATCATGCAGGAGACAAGGCATAACAAATATATTCCCCATATTTAATGTTTTTTCACCCTATCACGTGTTATCGGGTGTTATCCTGCTGTATTCTAACATGAGCTCACTCTGACATTATCCAGAGATTCTAATAGGGAGCTGTCACAAAAAACTACAGTGCATGTCTGAAAGCAGCTTACGTCTATAACAATGTGAGAGGGGACTTAATAACAGAGAAGTGGACTCACAAGTAGTCTCCATTGGTCAGCCTCCAAAAACAATGGATCCTTCAGTTTAATGCAACTTTATGGCATTGCATCTCAGGCTCGATAGGCCGAGTTTGTAATGGAGGCTGTTATAATTTTGTTGAAATAATAGAGATGAAATTAATTTGCCATCATCAGTGACATAGCTTATTTTTTTGATGTTTGAATCATTGGAAATCTCTTTTAAAACAAAAAAGGAAAGAAAATCCCTTCAAAACCCGGATTTCAACCTATCGACTCCGCTGACATATGCATGCAACTTGTGTTTCCTTTTGTTTTCATCATTCACACACTTCACCATGTCTGAACTCTCCCCACAGACTGAACAGTGGCTCGAGATCCTTCAGAGGTTATGTCTCCATACCAACCCTAAGGTCCAGCACCGCGGCCTGGTTATTGTCTACAACATGCTTCACTCCGACAACAACGAGCTGGCCAAGAAGCTGATGGAGAGCGAGCTCCTGGAAATCCTCACCGTGATTGGCAAGGCGGAGGATAATCCCATGAGGCAGGAGCCCATTGACGTGGCGCGCACATGCCTTGTTAAAGCTATGGATCTCGGCCTCATCAAACCCTTCACTAACCCTTCTTAAAATGATGGCAACAACCAGAACAGCACCAATGGACCTTTTTCTTCGTTCCCTCTGTTAAATAGAGACATTTTTCAAAATGCTTTTTCAACATCAAAAATATTAAAGGATTTAACAACCTGTCTCCCTCCATGGAGCTTGTCTCTCTGTTCAACATATGTCCCTGGATGACAAAAGCAAAAAAAATAATACTTTCATAACAACTAAATGTTTCAGTTTCAATATGTAACAAATAAGCCGACAATCGCCTACCTACCTAACTACCAACCTGCTTGTGTGCGTTTGAGATGGCCCTCCTCCCCATTCTTCACTGAAACAGAATGGAGGTGCATTTCAGCTGGGAAGCTTTCCTTTGGGGAGGCACAAGAGGCTGAAGACAAGCCCAAGAGAAAAAGACAGAAAGGTGTTGATGATGAGAGAGACTGTGATGGAAATTCATCTTGAGATTTGAAATAAGGAAATTCTCAGACTGGAGTTGCCATTGAGTCTTTATAATAGTAAGCTCTGCAGAGTTTACACGGGTGCTCAGGATGGAACAACTGGCTGCGAAGGTGAAAAAGCCAGGACTTATACCAAGAGGCGTTTCACAAGACAGTATGAGAAAAAGAAGACATGCCAGAATTAATACAAAGAGGTGCTTCATAAAACGTGATATGAAAAATATATGAAATCCTCCTCAGTGCCTATCTGCTGTGTCCGTCCGCTGTAGCAAACTCCCTGTTTGCCAAGGCCACTGTAGTGGGACAACTGGTCAGTTGAATTTTCCCTTACACTCCCCCATTTGATCATCAATACAAATATGATCACTAACGAAAAAACATCAAGAAACATCATAATCATTATCAATAACAAACATCAAATCATAGAAGAAAATCTGACGAGTCTGCAACCCTGGCACTTTGCGTACATACAGAATCACTGGCGATGAGGCCACAATAGGTAGCCACTGCTGTTTTTGTGGAAAGATAAAAAAGGTTATTTTCCTGTAATGGAGCAAGCATTTAAAATGAAAAAAATATGGAAGGAAATCAGGTCAAATAAAAATCATCTTCTAATAAACCATTATCAAAATTGTACATACTGTATTGATTGGCAAAAGTAACTTATATTAAAATATAATAAAACGTTAAATGTCAACATAAAGTATATCTAAGGTTGAAAATATCCAGTAAAAGCGTTTAAAATAAATGCTAGGAAGTAAAATTGATAAGTCAATAAAACAATCAAATTTCATTGTATAGACCATTCACAAATCACAATTTGTCTCATAGAACTTAAACATGGTGTGACATTTTATGCCCTTAACCCTCATAAAGCGTAAGGAAGAAAACTACTCAAAAAGAAACCTTTTCACAGGGTGAAAAAAAAATAAGTAGAAACCTTAGAGAGAGCCACATGTGAGGGATTTCTCACCCAGGATGGACTGAAGTGGTATGTATATATTATTAAGTATGTACAAACTTCATAAAGTTATTTACATCAACCTTAGAAATTCACAGAGATTTAAATTAAGGCATCACACAATATGAAGTTGAAAGGATAATGGCAGTAGCTGTTTTTGTCTAGTGAAATCACTAAGAAACACATAAGCAAGCTGGAGGGAGAAAATAACATAAAAAGAAATGAAAATGAAAAATAAAAAGTGTAAAATAAAACTCAATTTGAGTATCGTCATCAGAATCATCTGTGCTGTCAGTGTCCAGGTAGGGAGGGATGGGGAATAAGTTACAGATCAAGGGGACCTGAATCACTGTTATGGGTCTGAGAGGACACTGTAGGAAAAGAGGAGTTCGTTAGATCATCAGAGACATTTACAGGAGTGAGTTTAGACAAATTAATGGGCAAAACACTAATCAAGGAGATCATGAGTAACACGAATAGTGAGCCTCTAAGGCCACACAAACCTGGATGTCAAAATGGATGCCATGGTTGTGTCCTTGTTTTCAAAATTAAAAGCAAACCAGTACTGGCTGTCCTTGTGGACAGGAACACAAAAAAAGAAGAAGTCTACAACGGAAAACCATGCTGCATAAGGCTTAATTTGGGAAAGCAGCGTGTATGATTGGGAACAGCCTTCAAATCCTGCACAAACCGCCACTCAGTAGATTGACCTTTGTCTCTAATCTTCTTAACTGGGAACAGTGGAGTGCGGACCGGTGAATCAGGGCAGGGGACATTTACACCAGCCTGCAAAAAGGATTCAAACCCAGGACGTATCCCCTCCACTGCTTCTTGTCTGAGTGGATATTGTTGTTTATATGGCCTATAATCAGATTTTGGGGTGATTTTGACTGGATCACAGTTTCTTATGATGAGGCCCACATCATATTTGTCCTTTGCCTACAGTGTTTCAGGGAGATCTGAAAGTAAAGTAGAAACATCAGAGGGGCTGAACAACATTGCATAAGAATGAAGGTGATTTTCAGTCACAACAAATGAGCGTGTGGCTGGAGAACAGAAGGTTGGAGACATTTTTAGATCAAATGCATTCAGACTGGGGGAATACATTACGTCAGGCGTGGTTGTGGGTTGCCAATCAACGACAGACTGGCATGATCTGACAAATGGGCCTAAGTCTTGCCACTGGTCATCATGGGACTTCGAGAGCGGGATGTGAGGGCTGGAATTTGAGACGCAAATCAATGCCAACTGCTGGTCAGTGAGTGAGACGGTAGCTGCACTTCTGGAACCAGACCAAAAAACAGTAGAGAATCATCAGAAAAAAGCAAAGACAGATATTCATAAACGTGATCTGCTATATCTGTCACATGTGAAGTGCAGTGCAATGAATCAGTGTGCATGAAATCAGAAAAAGGGGTGACAAGAGAGTGTGACCTGGAGAGCAGATCAGTGGAGGCATTTATAGGAAGTTGCAACTGATATGCAAACAGCTGCTCATGTGTGGTCTGTGACATTGTGAAGGTGGGTGAAAAATTATTGTGTGTAACAATTATTGGGCAACAGGGAGACAACAGAAAATCATGTTCAAACCTTGAGGGATGGGATGTTTGTCTAACTGAGCGGCGCATTTGAAAGAATATAAAGCAACCACTCAGCTCAGAAGATGTGGGCAAATCTGACATCCCAACCACAGAATAACCTGCACCAGAGTCAACCATGAAATTAAGTTTGTGACCGTTAACTTGGAGTTAAGGCATTTTCTTAAAGGCATTACTATTGTACTTAACATAAGAACCACAAAGTTGTGTGTAATCTGGTGTGTGTGTGTGTGTGTGTGTGTGTGTGCGTGTGTGTGCGGTTAGTAATGCAAGCTGATACTTCTTTGCAGTGGCATGTATTTGTGTGTGTGCTGGAGCTTCTGTGTGTGTGTTTCACTTCCCTTTCTCTGATCCTCGGTGGGTAGGCTGGACGTCTTCTGCAAAGTTCAGTCATCTTTGGGTATTTTGGGTTGTCGAGAGAGCTTCTCCCACGGCCACGTCCGCGCCCCTCTCTTCCTAGTTCAGTGAGGTTGGCTCTGCTATCAGTGCTATCTTGTCTGCTTGGCCTTGACAGGGTAGACACAGCCTGCATCATGCCGCTGTGTTGATTAAACAGGACAGTCAGACTTGTAAGGAAATCTCCTACGATTTCGTCTGGTTGTTGTTTGCACCCCGTTATTTGGGACATTTTTATTGGGGAAGGTGGTCCTCAGGGCGTTGAGGAGTGTGTTGAGAGCGTTGACGTATGTTGCATTACCCGCATCATCCCAGTCTGGTGGACAACAATTTTCATAACCTTATTAATTAGCTGTGTGAAAAAGGACTCATCAACTATTTTCACAACACTCTAATTTAAGACGTGGACGTCTCCACGAATCCTTGTTTCTTTCGCGGCTAAACAGGAGAAAGCCTTCAACTAGGATGATTGCCACAAAATGGGTCAGATTAACATTAATAATCCACAATAATCCAGAGAGAATGACTAATACACCCGTTCCAAATAAAACCCTTTAAATGTATTATTTCTTATGTTTGATTTCGTATCTGAGAAATCATCTAAACAGTTGTGAAAATCAGAATTTCAACATCTCACCAGATTTAAGATGACCAAAGAGAGGTCTTTGGATCCCTGTGAAGAAGGTCCAGAACCCCAGTCACTTTGGTCCTCTCGTCTCTTAAATGTTAGAGGTAGAGGCAGAAGATTTCTCTCCCGGGTGGCCAGCCACCGAAGACTTCTGGGGTCCAGACGATCTTTCAAGGGATCCTGTTCGTGACGCCAATTTGTGATAGAAATTCATCTTGAGATTTGAAATAATGAAATTCTCAGACTGGAGTTGCCATTGAGTCTTTATAATAGTAAGCTCTGCAGAGTTTACATGGGTGCTCAGGATGGAACAACTGGCTGCGAAGGTGAAAAAGCCAGGACTTATACCAAGAGGTGTTTCACAAGACAGTATGAGAAAAAGAAGACATGCCAGAATTAATACAAAGAGGTGCTTCATAAAACGTAATATGAAAAAGATATGAAATCCTCCTCAGTGCCTATCTGCTGTGTCCGTCCGCTGTAGCAAACTCCCTGTTTGCCAAGGCCACTGTAGTGGGACAACTGGTCAGTTGAATTTTCCCTTACAAGACGGACCAGGTATTGCCCACTGTTCCCACCCAGGATAGAATCAGTATTATATCGCTGTGCTGTTAAATACAAAGACTGTTCTGATCCTGTTCAAACAATGTAATAACCATATATTCTTTGGCTATTATAATGGGACTTACAGGCTCAAGTTAACTACACACCTAGCGGAAGTATCATAATAATATGGTATTTATTCTATAACACATTTCGCTTATGTGGATGCACTGTTTGAGATACACTTCTATAATTTAAATACCAACATTATGCAAACTCAAACCCAATATTCTGGTGATACTGCCTACAGGGCGGTAATGATTAAATCCTGGCTACGGGCCAGGAAGGGATAGTTCCAAATGACGTGAGATCAGCCCACCCTGTCTGTGCCAACCACAATTAATCAGCACTTTCAAGACGGACACAAATATAACTACTGGCTGCTGAACACACTCACTCCTCCTGTGGCTGAGCCTGACTTCTATTTAAGGATTGGAGTGTGTCAGTGAGTGGATTCTTTGGAAATGGTTGTCGAACAAAGGCTGGGAATCAGCAGAGCGTTTCGAGGGTTCAACTTGCCATACCTGTGAGTCGTGTACTTTGTGTTAGCAGTTACTTCAGATGGTTAAAGTTTTAAATTTGTGAGCACGTGCTGCTAGGTTTCCACGCGATTGTCTGTGTCAGTGTATATCTGGATGACTTTTTACTGTCTTTCTGTTGAATGGATAAGATTGACTGGTTTCCATCTAATACATATGCATGGATATCGATATATTGTGCCTATATCTATACATATATACATATATATATACGGTGGAATAAGTTAATAATAATGCCAGAATGGAAGGAGAACAGGAGCAAGGAAGAAAGGAAAGTCGATAAGGAGATAAAGCAGTGAGCATCATGACATCGTAGCTTTATCTCCAGCAAAGTATAGTGAGTGTTGCTGTGTGTTAAGGCTCAGACCCCGGGGAGGGTGTCGAACCCTGGGAGAGTTAAGTGATTTCATTTCAATTGTAATTTATGTTAAATGTTATTGATTTCAAAAGGACCAGCTTAAAGCCGAGTATTGGGGTGGGAGTAAACAGCTGAAGGACCTTGATCAGATCCCCAGGTGCCTTTGTATGTGCCCTGATGCACGTGTGAGCTCATGGTGGGAAGAGAGTTTACTGTAGTGCAATATTGTGTGTTGTGCCCTGTTTGAGTTGCAGTGCTGTATTAAGTTGCAGTGTCCCAAGAGTGTTTAACTCTCTTGTGGTGTGCTAGATTGGCAGAGCCCTTCCACTAGTTTTCTGCCCATGCGGGGGGGCACTTTGGGGGAATAAAGGACTCAGACTGTGATTAATTAACCCGGTGTGCGAAGCTCTGGCTGTATGAACTAAACAATAAAGGTTATCATTTTCTATTACTCCAGGTTTCCAACTCCTATTATTGCGTATTAGTGACACCACTGCTGTCCCATTAAATCGCTCTTCACCTCCACATCACTAACAAACACCTCCATGGGAACCCAGTGGAGCGCTTTTAGGATCGCAAGTACCTCGGCACCTTCTTTGACATAACTGAAATTCTCTTCCAACACAGAGGAGATTCTTAGAAGATGTCAGGCAATACCTCCAAAGGAAGTTATTGACATATACCACATACATTACACATACATTTATTGACTACACCACATACATTCCTTTGACCTCTTTATTAAACTCTGCAGAACAGTCAACACTTTGTACCACACATCCCAGCTCCCTGTTTCAATTCACACACACACAAAGTAGAACACCAACAGCAGATAATGAGCAGACCTTGGCCTAAAATCTCTCTCCCCCACAACACACTAAGGCAGCTGCGTTGAGACAGGAATATTATGACCTCTGGTAGCCACGACAACGGATTGCACGTACGATATCTTCATCAGGCGACATTCCAAGAGGAGGAGGCACTGCCCCGTCTAGATGCAGCGGCCTCCATCTAGTTTCGACCAATCCAAGACGAACCCCAGTCACGCCCAATATATCAATATATAACCTATGTGCGCACTCTGTTTAAGCGCCTCTTTTCCTGTGCAGGCTCCTGCGTAGAACTAGAGACCCATGCACGTACAGTAGCACGGATTGTTCAACCAGCCTCATTACACTGAATTAGCCGAAAGCGAGAGGACGGTGAGTCACTGCTGTCTCATGTGTGTGTGTGTGTGTGTGTTTGCGTCCTTGAGACCTGTGAGTTGTTTACTTTGTGTTATCAGTTACTTCAGATGGTTTTTCATTTGTGAGCACGCGCTGGTAGGTGTCCACGAGATTGTCTGTGTCAGTGTATATCCGGATGACTTTTTACTGTCTTTCTGTCGAATGGATAAGGATGAATGGTTTCCATCTAATATGTATACATGGATATGGATATATTGTACCTCTATCTATACATACATTTGTATTTGGTGGAATTGGTTAATAATAATACCAGTATGGAAATAGAACGGGAGCAAGGAAGAAAGGAAAGTCGACAGCGTGTGTCGCGGATCTCATTGAGAGCGACGCGTGAGACAGAGAGCAAGAAGACGGCTGTCCGTCGGCCAGAGACTGCTCTCTGTTTGTCCGTGTGCTTCCGTGAGAACCGTGAGTGTGCACTGTGTGTTATTAGTTGCTTCACTTAAGTAGGTTAGAGCTCTTTATATGTTTTAGCAGACACACCTGTAGCGGAGCTGGAATCAGAACCGGCAAAAAAGAACAAGTTCCTTGAATACAGTCCTTACATCCAACCCTCACCACACTCAGCATCTGGGGTTCAAAATTGGTAAAATTATACATTATTTGTATAATTGTTTTATTTGTGTGTAGGCCTACTACGAAGAGCACTTTGCAATTGTTAATTGTGGTACTTGTACTTTTACTTTTGATACTTAAGTACATTTCAACACCACAGGCTTAAGATTTAATATTAGCTACTTTAAGACTTTGACTGAGCATCATGAAGGGATCCACCCATTCTGCCAGACACAAGGTGTGGTTAGCAACAAGGATTTTGGGGGGCAGGTGCTCAAATAAAAAAAAAAAGGGCACCCATCGCCAAAATGATTAATGAAATTAAAAATAATAATACAGAATAAATAAATAATGGCTCCCCTGGACCAGGTAGGGTTACTGATTCTCCCTCATCTGTTTTACAAGTTCGTGGCCTGATTCAAGATAAAAGAGAGCTGCTACCCTGAGCTGCTTGCTGCAGTTCCCTGTTCTTCTGCTTTTGCAGTCTCTCCTTTCTTGGCATTATGCTGCAAATTTTGTAAATGAGATAAATCAATGTTGTGCATAATAATCAAGAGTGACTTACATAATCTCCATAAAGCTGACAACACAGTACACACACATTTTTACTGTTTTCTGACAGATTTGAAGCATAAGCAGCATTACACTAATAATATACCACAATATACCTCACCAGACTGTCATGTAGCTCAACTTAAGACATATCTTTCATATCAAAAATTACGATTTTAAATGAAACAAAACTAGTGAACTTGTCTAATTTGTAGAACAGTAAAAGTGCCTTTAAATTCTCTGTCTGTCTGTATCTCTCTCCCTCTCTCTCTTCATTAAACATGACAAACGTCAGTAAACAGCTGGACAAGGCTTTGATATCACGGATTTCGTGAGTTTTTTGTTTGTTTATATTTTAGGGAACGTCGGACCAGTTGCGACTTAACGTTTTCAGCGGCGCTAATGTTGTGGCTCATTTATCACCAAACAACGTCGGAGGATTGCACAAACACCATCATTACGTGTTTGTCTGATGCTGCGGGTCAGAGGAGAAGTGGCTGCAGCCGTTTGGCGCTCAGCTGCATGAGGAGGAGGAGGAGGGAGAGGCGTGGGGGGGGGGATTGTGAGCGCCGCGGAGCACGTCGGGGCGAAATTCTCACAAGAACACAAATAAATGCCCGTCAGATATCAAAAACACATTTGGGAGGAATTGATGACAGAGAGAGTCATTTTTATTCTGAAATATTGATGAATGAAGAAAAACTTGGACTCCTTCAGAAGGGCACTTTTCTCATCCAGGGCAAAAGGGCCAGTGCTTGAGCAGCACTAGGGGTCTATCTGTGCACGTGCCTGGTTAGCAACAAAGTGTAGTAAGTGTTGCTGTGTGAGTACGTGGAGAAGCTTCACTGCGTAGGAGACCTTATCTGAAGCCGGATGAGACTGTGATTAATTAAACCTGTGTGCAAAGCTGTGGCTGTATGAACTAAATAATAAAGTTTATCATTTTCTATTACTCCAGGTTTCCTCCTCCTGTCATTGTGTACACAGTAAAATCATTGTGTGTACGGGCTCTCTACGTTCTCTCACATCCGAGACGAGGTTTATTCCAACATCATCAGAGGGATTGTGATTCAGAAAGCTCTCTCCACACTGACCTCCAACATGAACAGTAGGTGTCTGACAACTCAGCAATTTAAACTGAGATTAATAAAAACAACCACAGAGCCTCTAATTTTATGTTGTACCTTTTGTGTTGACAGTTCAGATCTTCACCGTTCTGCTGTCTCAGTTTATTTCTGAACTCGTTCAGTGCTTTCCAGCTGCAGCAGGTCAGAGAACTTTATCTCTTGTGATTACAAAAAGCCAGAGAATAAACAAACAAAACAAAACTATTCACGTGTGTTGTATTTGCCAGGTAGAAAAGGAGTTAAGCAGTTTTACTGTGAGGATCCAGACTGCGCAGCTCATGTGGCTAGGGTGTTCTGCGACAACGTGCTGGTCTCCTTTGCTGCTCCCATCGAAGAATGTGCCGGAAACCTACCACCGGATTCTGTCTGCCAGCACCAAGGGCGGGCATTCGTGTCCACCGTTTCAGGAGGAACCTGTGATTTCGAAGGAACTGACGTTTATATTAAGACCAAAAAATGCACAGGTATTTACTTCTACTCTCAAGAATCCATTGTATTTTCAAACTGTACTAATACAGGTTTTCATTGCACACTATGCTTGAACATTGAACATTTTCATTTGTCCAGAGGATTTCACAGATTAGGTCTGTTCAGAGAAAATTTAACACTCAAAGTTGTAATAATGTGATGATTATCTCTATGCCGCAATAAACCACATCAACAGTGGTGAATGCGGCAGATGACATCAGGAAGCTCCAGTTTCCTGTTTCACAGATAGTTACTAAAATAAGTAGGTGTACTTGTGGGAAAATACGTCTGCACAGAATGATAAGCAACTTCAAGTTTCTTTATGCTTTTGTTTTCTTTATAGTTTGACAAAAAAAAATGAGCAGAAAAGAGAAGTGTGAACAGAAACACCTTCGCTCAGTGTGTACACTCATTAAAGCTGCGTAAAGGAACGTTTGCTTATGCGTACATCCTGGTGTTTTGCTTGTGAATATCATCATTATCTGTCTTCTCATCTGTGACCAAGATAATTTACCTTATTACTGACACCAGGATTACTGTTACACAATTAGAAGTCAGGACATTTTTGTACATTTGTCCTCTTTGTATATTGATAAATATCTTTGCTGGTGTCTGTAACTGAAACTACACTGACTAATAAGACTTTGTAACACGTGTCTTGTTTTCTCAACTAGACCTCGACAGCACATGTGTTTTTACCAGTGGTGAGTTTTACCTGCAGATACACCCGTCACATTAAGCTAATACAGGTTTTCATTGCACACTATGCTTGAACATTGAACATTTTCATTTGTCCAGAGGATTTCACAGATTAGGTGTTCAGAGAAAATTTAACACGCAAAGTTGTAATAATGTGATGATTATCTCTATGCCGCTAGAAAGACAATAAATCACAAAGGTTAATGCGGCAGATGACAGCAGGAAGCTCCAGTTTCCTGTTTCACAGATAGTTACTAAAATAAGTATGTGTACTTTTGGGAAATACGTCTGCACAGATTGAATCAGTGACAAATTAAACCATAGGATTACATTATCCCTGATGAATATGTTCCTTAATATGAATAATGATGACACTGAAGATAAATTTGAATTTTACACATTTTTGGATTAAAAGTGATCATGATGACCTTTATTATTCCGTCACAGGGTTCAGGTAAAATACCACACAAGATAGAATGAAATACAAAGGAAAACACTACAAAGTTTATATACTGTAAATATATTAATGTCTAAAAGAGAGATGATGACTATACCAATGCATCAACAGCTGAAATTGGTAGCATTTAGTGCTAAACATAACATTTGATAAAACCAAGATGACTTCATTTTCAGATTCATTGAGCCGGCAAATCCATTTAAACAAGATTTCTTAGGACGTATTGGAAAGTGTCGACTCCTGCAGCCACAACCATTTCACTCACATTTGACCGTCTCATTCTCTTGATTAATAATCCCATAGCATAATGATAAGCAACTTCAAGTTTCTTTATGCTTTCGTTTTTTAATACTTTGACCAAACAACTGAGCAGAAAAGAGAAGTGTGAACAGAAACACCTTCGCTCAGTGTGTACACTCATTAAAGCTGCGTAAAGGAACGTTTGCTTATGCGTACATCCTGGTGTTTTGCTTGTGAATATCATCATTATCTGTCTTCTCATCTGTGACCAAGATAATTTACCTTATTAATGACACCAGGATTACTGTTACACAATTAGAAGTCAGGACATTTTTGTACATTTGTCCTCTTTGTATATTGATAAATATCTTTGCTAGTGTCTGTAACTGAAACTACACTGACTAATAAGACTTTGTAACACGTGCCTTGTCTTGTTTTCTCAACTAGACCTCGACAGCACATGTGTTTTTACCAGTGGTGAGTTTTACCTGCAGATACACCCGTCACATTAAGCTTCTCACTGTTTTGTTCGACTATTAACTGGAGTTTTTACCTCTTTCCTGAAGATACCTCACCACCTCAACACCAAGCCTACGTAGTCAGCATCGTCTGTGGAGTTATAGGTAAGTTCTGAACTTCACTTTGTTTGCATGCAGCATGTTTCCTTATCTTCTGAACAAGTAACTGTCAACAGCAGCCACAAATAACTCTTTCCCTTCAACCCCTTTCAACCCACGTCTTTGCATTAACTTTCAGAAGACATGGCTTTTTGATACTTTTCCTACTTGCTCTCTCTCTCTCTGTCTCTCTCTCTCTCTCTCTTGCTGTCGTCTAGCTTTCTCTCAGGGCTTAAATGTTCATCTTTCAAATGCTGGGAACAAGGTGACATCAACATTTTATTGAGCGTTGTATCTATTGTGGATTTATACAAACGTCTTATATATGCATCTCTGGATTTTACAGGGGTTATGATAGTCCTGTGACTGGCTGAAGATGTCTTCTCGGCCACGCAGGACCGTGACCGACTCTGGCGGGGCCGATCCGAGGACCTCATTGAAATTTGTCCTGCGGTAAAACTAGACTAGATTGTGTATCATTCCTGCTATGCTAGTTGAAATATAGACTATAAAAAGCGCTTTTAATTTAAAATGTTGGTACTTTTACTTTTACTTTTGATACTTAAGTATATATCAACACCAGATACATTTGATACTTAAGTACATTTAATATGAGCTACTTTAAGAATTTCACTCAAGTCATATTCTTACAGGTGACTTTAACTTTTTTTCCGGAGTAACTCTAAGGCAGTGGTTCTCAAACTTTTTCTGTCATGGACCACTTTGGGTCTAGAACAGGAGTTTTCAACCAGGGGTCCAGGCCCCCTGGTGGTCCGCGACGGCATTGCAGGGGGTCCGCGAAATTCACTTTGATAACACATTTCCAGATTACTCTAGCCTGACGTTGTCAGACTCACAATTCTAGTCAGAATGTGAGTCTGAGACCGCTCCATTGGGCTGTGATTATGGGGCGTGTTTCAACTGACCAGGAAGTAAAATTCTTCTTCGCTCAATTGGATAGACCTACAACCAATCAGAGCAACGTAGTATGTGACGTATGCTAAGCAACGCATTGTGAGTTATTTACTAACGCCGGGTTCACACCGGACGCTTCAGCGCAGCGCCAAGCCTTAAATAACAGCTGGCTCCCATCCACACCCATGTTAAAACTTTGTGCCGGTCACACCGGAGGCTGAAGCACCGCGAGGCAGCCTTGGCGCAGCGCGGTGCTTCAGCCTCCGGTGTGACTGGCACAAAGCCTTGCAGCGATCTACTGGATCAACGGGTGATATTATTAGCGCTGCCCGGCGGTTCAGCGTCGCTTCAGTGTCCGTTGTGAACAGCCAAGCGCCGGGGCGATAGGGATTAGCGCGGTGCTTTGGCGTCGCCTCCACGTTCTGTGTTCCTCTTTCAAAATGAATGCGCTGTCGATGTCTTCTAAAACAGACTCAATGGCAGCATCTACACATCTCAGCTCGCCAGCGGCAGGCATGTTTGTTGAAAACGAATTCAACCCAAGGGCACTTTGATGACGTGGTTGATTACGTTACCGTTGATCATCTGTCAATCATCATATAAAGCCCGCCCTGAAACCGGCTTTGGGCTAGAAACCGCCAGTAGTTTTCCCCTGTGCACGTGTGTTAAAGGTAGATGTAGAAGAGCGGTTGAGCTAGGTAGACAAACTCTCAGGAGGTCTTGGAGATGTAGTTTGTATGATGGGAATTTTTATTTTCCCCAAAAGAAGGCCCAAAAGGGCAGAATTACTAATGAAAATATTAAATAAAACAAAAGAGCGAAAAAGTACGAAGAATAAGTTGGCATAATAGCCAAAACAATTAATTGCAATAACAGTCAACTTTACCACGTTCGCTGGTTGAGAAACAATTTCTTAGGAGAGCTCTAGACACACACACACAGAAGTACTACTCACGCAGTAGGTCGGATTTGCTGCTGGTGATCATGAGGTTAAACTTAAGTAGACCTCAATTGTTTGTGTGATATTGTATGATTATCATTTGTGACATATTCTGCATTACTTTGTCATCTTCCCTATTCAGTTGTAGCTCCAGTTTATGTTGATTGTTATTGATAACCGTTACTTTAACGTTCTCTCAAAATGTCAGCTACATGTCTGTACATTTAAGTCATACACGTTATATATTGACGTACATATGGTTCTGAGATGCAGTACAACTACAAACTGCATTTTCAATTCTTAAGCACTGAAAATCAACCATTTATTAGTTTTTTACACATTTTTGTAGATTTGTTTGAGGTTTTCAAATAAAATCAACATGGAAAACCAAATGTTAAAACTTCCTTCTATACACGCACGCAAACACACACACACACACACACACACAAACGTAGGCACGCGCGCTTAGGCAAATCAGTGGGCCGCGGATTACTTTCTAGTCAGAATGGTGGTCCCTGGGACAAAACCAGTTGAAAACCCCTGGTCCAGAATATTTTTCATGCCCCACCCTCTCCCCAGCCCCAACAAAATGGGCCAGGTTTAACATGTGTATATACATAACATACACATGAACATTAAATCCACATTACTTTCAGGAATTTCTGATGTGCAAATAAAAAATAATTTTTCACAGAACTTTTTGTGACCTTTGTCGCTTTTTTCAAAGAATAGTGCCATAACTTTGCTTAAATCCAACCCCGGCGCCTGAGAGTGTGCGCTGTACAGGGAGCTACTGCAGAGGGGGTGCAGAGCCTCGGGTTGCCGACCCCTGGCTACGGCGAAAGAGCGATTTGTTTACTGCTCCACCGTTAAGGAGATGCGGACGTTAAAACATTGGTTCGGCTATAATATTAGTTCCGGCTCACATTTCCCCCTGCCGGTCGTGCGCCCCACCTGTTATGCCTCCGCGCCCCACCAATCAAGCTTTTGATTGATGAGACGATTGCATGTGGGATGGTCACAGGACTGGCTACATTTGCAACAACCTGCTCTTGCAGATTCATGCTGCACCACATCAGGAGAACACGTCCCCTTCTAACTCAGAAGGCGGCACAGGTTCTGGTCCAGGCTCTGGTCATCTCACACCTAGACTACTGTAACTTCCTCCTGGCTGGTCTGCCTGCTAATGCCATCCGACCTCTGATGCAGAATCCAGAATGCAGCAGCTTGACTGGACTTCAACCTACCTAAGTTCACTGCACAGCATGATTCTTGCTGTCCTGGGTTTGTACCCTCATAATGCACTTATTGTAATCGCTTTGGATAAAGCATCAGCTAAAGGAAATGTAACGTAATGTGTTGTGTGACTCTAAACTTATACTATAGTCAGGCCCTGAGAGTCCTTACACAAAGTATTTAGTCAAGTGCTGTGATCCAGTTTTGCTTGACTGTAGCTGGAGGACATTGTTAGACATCCAGTTTTTGACATCATTAAGACAAGTAATTAGTGAACTCTGCTGTCAAGGCTCTGTAGGTCAGTGACACCAGGACTACTGGAGGTACGGAAGGTCTGTCTCGTGGCACAAATTCTTCCCTCTTTGTATCTTTTTCCCTGTTGTACTAATATATATGTTCATAGTACCATTCTAATAAATAACCCTTATTAACAATTTTGTACGTTCGTTTTTTGTCATTTGTTTTTCTTTTTGGCGTGGCTTTCATATAAGCCATTACTGGTTCTGGTTCATTGTCAATGGGTGTCAGTGACTAGGTAAAAATATAAAATAGACAATTTTACTCATATTGATCTTTTACCTTGTTCATTAGAAGTATAATAACACGTAGGTCATGTCATTAGATCAATAAACTGTATGAGGGGGGTACCCTGGGCTGCTTTCCATCTTGTAGGGGGTGTCCTTGGCTGAGAAAAGAATGAAAGCACCAGCAGGGGGCGTGGCAGAGTTGTTTATCATCCTTGTATGCAGTGAATGGCAGCGTTGTGTAAAGAGGCAGGGTAGTGACATAGCACACACATACACAGCTCCTTGCTGCTCTCAGTAGAGGTGAGAGTCTTCAGCAGTCCACAGTCCTCCTGTGGTGGAGATACATCCTGTCACTTCAACTGGCTTTTATTCCTCTGTCTGCTGGGGATTGATTGTCAGCTTGAAGGAGAGATCCTCTCTGTGAGGACTGCAGCAGCAGCAGCAGCAGGAAAAACAATATTTCTACACGACTCTACAGCCAGGAGGAGACGATCAGGTGGTGAGATTACACTGTTTGTTGGGTGTATGATCTGAAACTGTGGATATCTTGTACAAACATTCACTGACACAAAGCCCTCACCTCACACACTGTGGTATTTCAGAGTCACTTCTCTGGTTGTTGTCAAGTGAAAAACTGCAGGTGTGCGTTGAGAATGAAGTCACCCAGATGTTCAGGAAACGTATCAGCTGGTCTGAACTTAAAAAGGCAGAATTTCTCTAATAAGGCTCAGCATGTGTTTTGTATGATTGGGTGAAGGGCAGGAGGTCAGATGTTGTTCATTTGTTTCAGAATTGAAGTGAAAGTGAGACTAAAGATGAGTGTGTAGCTCATGTGAAGAAAGGCAGTTTTATTTTGAAAGCACATTTCACACACAGAGGTATAATCAAGGTGCCGTATGGGGACATTAGAAACAACACAGCAGAGGCAAAATGAAAAGAGATAACTTCAAGAGTCAGTAAGAAACAATTTTCAAGCAAATTAAAAAAGGCAAAAATAAATAAAAAGGGCAAAATCTATATTACAGCTAAAGGAGTGAAATTTTACAAATAAAACGAATAGATCTCCTTCAACTTTAAATCACATTTTTTCTGCTGTTATTGTTCAGATAAAACCTGTGTTTCAAACATGGGGAAGTTTTCGTTTTATTTTTGTTATCTGACTCCATCTGTGTCATGCTCCTTTAATGTGTAGCTTGATGGGAAGGAAGTGGAAGAAATGGAAATGTGACCTTTATGAGTGTTGATGTCTTGGGGTCTGACAGCATCATGTCCACATATTGCTTGTATCACTATAGGGAGAATCAAACTGTCTCAGTTGAACTTTTTGTAAGATGTTGTTGCGAAAGTGGCGTGCAGCAGTTCACTGGACCAGGTGGCAGATTTTTATCTGTATTATCTCATGTGATACGTTAATTAAACCACGACCAGGTTCTAATAATGATTTACTGGCCTTGAGTGTCTGACACATCGTCACCAGTCTTCACAGTGAACTGCTACATTTCACCTTCTGGTATTTGACAGCGATGCTCTTTACAATTCCTCCAGCCTGACACATTGCACCAGTAAAAAGGGAGACATACATGCTGATGTTTTTTTAACATTATCCCAGTTTGTCTGTGGTCATCGGAGTGAGCACAAGTGGACTCACTTGTTACGACCCAGTGGCAGCTCCGCAGCTGAGTGTGCGTTTATATGACATGTGATCTTAAACACATTTAATATGAATGTGATATTTCCCTCTTAAGAAGTGTCTTTTTAGAGGGATTCTGTCATAGGTGTAGTCATATTATGTCTTTGCGGTTTGAATTAGAGCAAATAATGCATCCCATGTTCAGATATCTTGGGATTTTTCATTGGAACATTAAAGTCTAAGGCTGATTTGGATCAAAGTGCGATGCTTCCACTGTACGTTCGGGGGAAATTATCATCATGCAAATGTGACTTGTCTTTGTTGCCAGACATTAGGAAGGGCAAGGGCAAGGTGCTACGCATGGATACAAGCATCTGGTTTCCTTTATTAACTTCCTGCTTCTTCCATATTTGCCTGTCGGGGCCAGGTTGGTCAGTTTGCCGCAGAGGATGTTTGAAAGGGAAAAAATCTTTCATGCAAATCCTCTGCTCTCTTTCTCTCTTTGGGAACAACACCTGAGCTCACTGCCCTCGCCAGGCGAGGGTATCTCGCTTGTCAAGAGTGAGCGGCATCTGCACATTATGTAATGTTTTCCAGCTAAGTAGCAGCAGAATTACCACATCACTGCAGAGTAAAAAACTTCTTCTTTCTTTTGTGACCCTCTGGTTTTCACTGTGGTGGATCGGGTTCTCCCTTGAATAAGTGATTGAATTTGAGATAGCGGCCGCAACAGTGACCATTGATCAGTGACAGTGATTCAAGCAGAAGTTGTTTTTTTACACCAACATTATTATAATATCTCGTTGTTGCTGCGAAAGCTTCTTGAGGAGAGGTAGCGCAACAATTTCCGGCTGTTGGGTTTTTAGTGGCGTCTTGTGATTTTGGGTCAAAGAGCACTCTGTGTACTGTGCTCGTACTGTACCATGGGATCCCAGCAGTGATAGGTCCAAAAATAACAGGCATATGAGGCTTATTAAGACAGTTACATAAGTCAGGGCCTTGAACAGCTCTACGCTCTCTCTGTCTCATTTCTGATTATGGTCTGACTGACCCATGTGCCTCGAATCAGCACACAGGGGTGTGGCCCAGTGTTGGTCTGGTTACATTCCAGATACTAATCTGATTTGAAGAAATAGAAATAGCTCACCGTGCTGCTTGCTTGAAAAACTCCATTATGTTCGTGTGTGTTTTAGTGTGACCTAACTCTCTCAGAGGAGCCTCTCTCACTCCTGTCCGCTATCACACTCTGAAAAGTGCTAATATGCTAAATGTGGATCACTACAGTGGGTATGCCCTGGACTCCCCCCCATTCTTTAACATTGAGAGTAGGGATATACACGCTCTACTGACGATCCAGTTGAATCAATGCTCTAAGCATCCTGAAAATAATCTGGCATTTTTTCCAATGGAGAGACATTCATAGAGTTAGGTCACTGCTGGATAAGATGATGTGTTGTGGCATAAACCACAGACTGGTCAGTGATCAGTTTGACCCACATACTACCTTGACCTGATGAGCTTTAGCCTTCACACCTTTGTTCAGAATTACCTATACATGGTCTCTCTCTCTCTCTCTCTCTCTCTCTCTCTCTCTCTCTCTCTCTCTCTCTCTCTCTCTCTCTGTTATCTCTTTTATTGTGCTTGTTCGTTGGTCGGGCTGCGCTCTTGTCAGCACATACCACATACGTATTTGTCTCCTGATAGCCACCATGTAGGACTCAGTCAGGATTTTTATAATGAGCTGTGTTTGATTGTCAGTGCTGTGATCGATGTTCCCCTGAACATATACTGTAGAATCAAAGGAGCCCGAGTCTGGTACACAGCACATGGAGCGTGTTTGAGCTGAGACAATTAAGATAATCATCTCCTTGACATAAAGTCACTCCCTTTATCCTGTGTTGATGTAATTAGTTTATTTGATCCAGAGTACAAGAACCAGGCAGCAGGCTAATGTAATGTTTGTATAAAAACATATTCTGGCACATAGGCACTTTCTGATAACCATGATAGAAAAACATAAAGCACGAGTAAAATGTTGTTTAAACAGGCTTAATAAAATTATTCAAATTCTCTTGGTCTTTAGACCACTGTGTCTTAAATCACTTATCCATCACTGTTTTATGGTTGAAGGTGAAAACAGTCAAATTAATTATTATCGGGGCACTCCACCAATTTTTTACATATGAATCGTTCTTTTTAGTCATAGGGAGTACTGACTGAAAACTGATGTATGTCTCTTAAATGGTTGAATGCTCTAATGTTTGGTTTCTTTCCTTACCAATTAAGTAGCCGTTTTCTGACGAGTGAAACATGCAAACAATCAGGGTACATCTCCTTTGGATGGAACAGAATACTTTGTATCAGTGGTGGTTAGTTGATTCCGTTGTTAATGTTATTAATTTGGATTCTAAGTACTTCCTGTCACCAAGGGAGAGGTATGTTTTTGGGAGATGTTAAAGAAAGTAAATAAATAAAAAATCCTGGATCCACTCCCAGATTCGGATCTGCATATGTTAAACACATCCTTCCACCAGGTTTTTAGGAATCTGTCCAGTAGTTATTGCATAACGCTGCCAACAAAAATGAAGAGTGCTTATGAATACATAACCACCTTAGCGCAGGTAATAAATGCAACTTAAAGCCCCTTTCCACTGGTCTGTAGCCGAAAAACCCACTAACACCTGGACTTTGTCTGCGATGGGAATGGATACAATCAACAAGGTTTTCTATTGGCTCATGCTCGCTAGACTGGAGGAGCCAGGGATCAAACCAACGACTTTTAAGCAACTGGACAACACACGCTAACTCCTCAGTCACAGCTGATGGGATAGCTCTATTTGAACCCTCTTTGAGGGCAGATACAGTTTGTCACAGCAATCATTCACAGCATCTTATGAAATCTAAATGTGACCTGACACATCAACACTCTTTTTCTTTTTTACACTGACCTTTGAAGAGTTAATGTTAATCTTGGATTTACACATTCCAGTGTCAGGGTCTGTTTAAAATGTCCCTCATTGATGCTACAGCATATGAATGGGGATGTAGAACTTTCCCAGTATTATCGTTTTGATCTTAATGACCTCAAAAGAGGAATCCCCCCCCCCCCCCCCCCGTTAATGACCCTACTGCACGTCAACACTGTTTGAAAGGATGAAAGAAAAATCTCCCAAAAGAGGCCTACAGCGCCGATTGGCTCATAATTGTTTCCCTCTGCCTAACGATTGGTTGGCTGGAGGCTGCTGGCAGAGCGTAGGGTTGGCAGCCTTGCAGGAATTCAGATTATTCGAAGGTTGTGATGTTTGTTGTCGTTGCTTGTTGTTGTTGTTGGTTGGGGCCTGCTCAGAGTCCCTCCCCCTGTTCCCTGCCCTGGTAATGATGGATTGTCCTGGGGGCCCACTTGGGGGACCCTGTAGGGTGTGAGAGAGTTGGAGGAAGATAAGACGAAGTAAAGGGTTTTAATGGCGAGACATGGAAGGGTGGGTGAAGACAAACAAGTGGGTGGAAGGAGTTAAAGAATGTGGAAAGTTGGCAAATGTAAAAAATTCCTCCTTTTTCCCTCTTAGCAGCATGAAGGCTCAGATAAATAAAGGCAGGCCAACCTACTCCCATGATCAGCCCCATGATCGATCACTTCTGGGAACAATAAACCTGCACCCACAGGGATATGCTTAGGTAGTAAACCTGCTTGTGGTTTAAAGAAAACTGAGAGGACCTTTGGACTCTAGGGCAGGGCTGAGTCAAACTAAGCAGGGCTTTGCTTTCGATAGACAAGACTCTTATTCGTCACTGGATCATGTTTAACATGAGCTAAATTGTGTATATGTCACCGGTGGTTGATTATATTAATCCTGCGTAAAGTATAAAACCTCGACTCTGCAGTGTATCGCTCCTTCAGGGAAGCCTCTCTGTTTTCCCTCAGTATGCTTATCTGTTCCCCTCCCTCAGTGGAATCATGTGACTGGCTGGACACAGAGGGTGACCTCCTCCTCGCTGCTTCTCATGCAGAGTGGAGCCGGAATGAGACGCTCCCTGAATTACAAATACAGCGACCGATTGTCTTCCTTGAGTCTCTGGTATTCACGTCAAATTCTATTTCTGTGGGTCTTGTGATTACAGATGATCAGATACCATTTTCCACCTCCTGCTACCGATTCCGATACCTGGACTTTACGTACTGTCCGATACAGAGTACCAATCAGATACTAGTGTAATTTTATCTGGGTGAAACTAGTATACTTAAAGGCAGCGGATCGCTGTCGAATCGTTACATACATTTGCGTACTTCCAAATACCGACCCGGCATTTTCGTCAGTATCTGCGAGATTCCTGATACTGGGTTTTCAATCGGAACATCTCTACTTTGGATTATATATTTTGTTGTGTCTCTCCCAAGGAAAATTGTGTGACAAGTGGTCCTACTGTACATTGTTGTGACAGAAATTATGAGTGATGCATCCAACTAGATATTTAAAACGATCACACTTTTTGCTCCGTTGTGTCCGTTTCTCACTGTCATTGTCTTCCTCCTTTGTCTTTTTCCCTCCCTCCCTTTTTCAAGCTCATTTCTTCTGTTCTATGTCACACCTGAAGGCCGAGGTGTTCTTTCATTGCAGTCTTTCCTTACCTCACTGGTCAAATACCATCCCCACAAGCAATACGACTGGTTATCACATACGTCATGCATACCTACATGCCGATACTTAGTAACTGTTGTCAGGGCAGAGATCTGCCATTCTTTACACCTCTGTGATGCCTCTGCTTGCAGCCTCTTGTTGCCCCTATCCAGCAGCTTAATACACCTCCTAAAACTCTTCTTTCTTCCTCAGATTTATATTTTTCAAAAAGTTGAATCGTGAAAAAATGAGTGAACATTTCACGAAGGCAGTGTGGGCCCCTTCTCCCTCTTCACTGAGCGTCATCTGCTCCTCGGCCCTCTCACTGCGAGCAGAACGCATTCTTGAAATATCCACAAAAGCCAGGGGATGGATGATTGTTTTTTAGGTGGTGGAGGACGACATATTGCTTCTCTTGTTATTGTCTTTGTTCTACATGTTATTGTTATTGTTCACATGACTGGGTATTTCAGCTTGGCCGGTGGAGGGAAGCCTGCACACTCGCTGTTTATTTCCCAGCTGCTTGATTCCTAACAGCACATGGCACATTTCACAGAAGCAGTATTTAACATGGTTGAGGTAACTGAGCCAATCATGTAATGACACTGAAAAGTGTTTACACATGACGTCAGAAAGATAATGACTTATGAGGCTTTGGGTGGAGTTATTTTACTCCCCCTGCAAAGGAAAAATGAGGTAGTGTTGGTCTGTTTTTCAGCTGGATTGTGCAAAATTAATGGACAGATATCATGAAACTGTTTTGGTGTGGATCCAGATCAGGGGATGGATCCATGTTTTTTTTTTTTTTTTAACTTTCTCTAGCGTTTTCGTTTGGGATAATTCATGGACCTTGATAAGGGGACTGATATTTATAAGTGTGTACAATGTGGTGCAGAGCCAAATCAAAACCCTGAAATGAGGTATCATAAGGGGACCATTGGGCCTTGGCAGAGGTATGGACTCTACTTAGTGACCGTCTAGTTTTATCTATGATTTCATTCTTCATTTCAGTGTATCACCCTGCTCGTGGAATACAATAGTTTAGATCCTGAAGACAGATTGGAATGAAAAAATCAACAACGATGCAACACGGCAAGTACTCTAGGTTAAATTTAGCTCGGGAGGAGTTTCTGTGAGCAAGGATCAGAGCAGTTAAGTTGATGAAGCTGCTCCCCTGCAGGCTGAGCTAAGCGGACTCCCCATGCATCTTCTTGATTGTATTCATCCAAATCCAGATATCCGTGCTTATCTAACATCTCACAGTCGAGTGTGTGTGTGTGTGTGTGTGTGGGGGGGGGGGTGGGGGGGGGGGGTTTGAAGGTCATGTAAGCCCAGCACTCGACTCCTCCAGCGCTCTGCATCACTGCTCTGCCATTGATTCTCCATTATATGTCCAGTAATGCTCTGCAGTAATCCAATAGGATCTTGGGGCTGAGGCGAAGCAGAGCAAACAGGAACTTCTACGTGTCCTGAAGTGTCCTGGTGACAGAAAGTGTGACATCATGGTGAGATGGGTTGAAAATGAGATGTGTTATCACATTGAGTTACAACAACACACAGAGATAGTTGACTTCTCAAACAATTGTGACGCATTTTGCAGGTGATTGGCGACTTTAATTGATCTGCTAAAGTATGATTATTGCTACTTTGATCACTGGAACCAGTGTGACAAGTTCACTGCAGCTACTTAGACATTCAGATGTATTTGGTCTGAATATTTACCATACCAGACAGCCAACGTCTGCTCTGCAACCACACACTTTTCCTTGCCAGGGCTGCTTGGCTACGGAGTGGCTATTTGACTTCCACAGGGGCTGACACCCTTGGCAATATCCCCGAAACCGTGGAGGAGTTATGCAGCGAGAGCCAGTGTTTGATCTGCACTCAAGTGTGTTTGTTTGAAGGGTGGTAGAGTTTCTGACAAGGGCGTTTGGACAAGTGGGGAGAGAGCTGTTTAAGTAAGAGAATCCTGGAAAAGAAGAGCAGAGGAAGTAAGGTTTATGTATATGGCATCTTTTTAAGAACAGAAGTCACAAAGTGCTTAACAAGTACAACGATGAAGTGAGGGAAAAGGACCAAGTCTGAATTTGGACAAATACCTATAGTCACATAAAGAGCTTTAGTGAGTTTATAAAGAAATAAAGCAGATTTGTAAATCCAAGAACTTTTTCCAAAGGGGATTATTCCTATTTCCATTCAATGTCCCTCAGCATTGTGCAGACACTGTGTCGTATCAAGTCTTTACATGACCTTGCTTGACGTCAGAGAAACAAACAAACCCTCAACTCCACCCACTCCTCGCAGTCTAGATCTTAATGTTTTACTGAACTTAACTTTTAAGTAAACACAGTGTCCACAGCATAACTTTACTGATTTGGATTTCATCCAGACCACAGAACAGCCACCATTCCGCCAAGGGGTTATGGTTTTTATTGTGATTTGTTTGTCTGTGTACGGCTAAATTGACCGATTAAGGAATTAGGGCGCTCTTTTAGTTTGTTTGTTAGTTTATTTGCAGGAGGATGACACAAATATACTTTTCAACCAAACTTGGTGCCAGGATTGAGCCAGGACTGGGGAAGAAGCCATTACATTTTAGTGCAGATATTGAATTTTTCAATTTGTTTCACTGTGTTTTATGATCAATCATAAATTAAGTTTATCAGACCAATTCTTCTCTTTTATATCTTTACTACAAGATGATCATGTGTAGAATTGTTTTTCCACTGCAGAGGTATGCGCTCTACTGTGTGCCATTCTAGTTATATATGTAGCACACAGTGATGCAATGGTTACTTACAACTCACATAATAACATTATTATATACACATCGTTTTACACAGGTGAAATAGTGCACAGTTCATGCGCTCACTTGTTTTCATGTGAAACTCCTGTAAGCCATAGGTTGGGGGGGGGGGGGGGGTACAACAGCAGAGAGACAGGGATGATTAGGACGATCCATCCATCCACCGGTTTCATCCATGTGTCCGTCCATCTCTCTGCCTCTCTTTGTTGGGAGGTGAACAGTAACAACAACAGACCTGCTGTTGTCCACTGCAGCAGCGGGCCTCCCGGGGATTGTTCTGGAAGCAGTCTGTTAGAGCGCCAGCTGGGGTTGTGCAGTCAGGTGAGGGGAGAGAGAGAAAGAGAGAGAGAGACGGAAGGGGGCGGGCGAACACTAGTGAGACCCAGGCCATGCAGGGCTGAGACAGACAGTCTGCCTGCAGGGTTGTTAACATTCCTTAGGTTCAACGCTCACATCCGATGGCTCAGGTGCACCAACACCTCCTTACTCAGAGTCACTGCTAATGACAGGGCCCCAGATCGCTGATAGGATTTGGTTCTGTGGCATTCCAGGTGACTTTGGACTCGTTTTCTGGGTTACCGTGGCGACAGACTGGCCAGAATGAGTTGACTTTCATGTTTGACCTCATGAGGGAAACGCCAAATACAGAGGTGCTGGTGCACAGAGGTGCTGGTGCACAGATAAAGAGTCTGAAGACAACAGCTGTCTGTTAAGTACTTTATATATCTGAATCAGTTAGTGTGTGTCTGATTCTGCCTATAAAGGCTATATTTAGTGATTTTATTGATTCACCCTACAGCATAGGAACACAATGTTATTAATGTGGATAGTTGACACGAATAAGTGAAAATGTAAGTTTCCTTCTGATGAGACGTCACAATGTCAGTTCTGAACCGATGTGGATTTATTATCTGGTCACTGAACAGGTGAACGGAGGACACGGCACTGCGAGCACTGATGAAGCAGAAAGATATTGTGTGTAATCGCAGCTCGGAGGCACCATACCACCTGCATATAAATGCACCTGCAGGCTCACCACAGCTTATCAGACGAAATCCCAAATTTGTCATTGTTTCTACCACGCTGCACCTCACTTCCACCTCAGAGTCTCTGTTTTTCCTGCAGAGGGTAAACACTGAGAAACAGTTATGTCACAGTTTTGTTGAGTGAAATAAGGTGGGGAGGGAGAAAGAGAAAGAAAAGGGTGGTCCAGTTACACTTATGGAGACCATATGAGGAAATATGACTGTTTTTCATTGGGAGTGTGAACACATCTTTCTTGCGTAACACAAGTGACACACACTCTGCAGCTCTGCTCCTGCAACAGTGGCGGATCTATGCTTTTTCTAAACCAGGGGGCATTAAGGGAGCACAATTTAAAAAAAGAGTATATGTGTATCAACAGAAATGTATCATTTCTGATTCAATAAGAGGCATTTTTAGGTCATTCCTTGTTTACTGTCAGCTCCGTAGCTTTTGGGTAAAGCCACACACCATTGAATACATTTAGAAAATGACTTCTTCTTCATACACGATTTGTTCTTCTAAAATGCTTAGAAAATAAAGTTAGTTTGAAAAATTTGTATATTTATTGTTTGTGTGCCAAGTGAGTGATTAGATTTCTTTTAAAGACTATTGACAGGACAGGGGCCAATCAGACTTAAGCTGGGGGCCAGTGCCCCCCTGGCCCCGCCTCGGCCCCTGTCCTGTAATGGAAGAATTTTGACAAATAAACACAGTATATTGACAGACAGGGTGGTATTGTTTCTCCAAAACAAGGCTGTAATAAGAGTAGGTTGGATTGTTATTATACACACATAAGACGTCATGAGTGGCTGTGGAAGCAGGAGTGAGGGTTTAGAAACAGACTAATATCAGACAGAGATTAAGACGAGAGCAACGGCCTCAAACTGAAAGTGCATCGCAGTTAATTAAGGAATCTTTGCTGGTGGCCATGTTCCCTTTCTTCCTCTCCTCAGCTTGTTGCATCTTCATTTTTGCCGCAGCTTTTCTTCAGAGTTTGTTTCATTGTGTAACTCTATTTCCCACTGTGTGTCTCCTTTTCTGCAAAAGGCTCCAGACCTCCTGATGATTACTCAACCTGACAATCCAGAGATGTCGCCCTGATTCCTGTTTGTCAGACACAGCTTTTTTTTAAGCAAGGTAAGTTTATGATCTTGACTTGTTTTAGTTTGAGACATCTGTATAAATAATCCTATTACTGAACTTTATTCCTTTTTAATATGTATCTCTGTCAGATGTCAACCACAACAGAAAATGGAATGGGAGGGCCCTGGAACACAAGCAGGGAGAAAACTTATAAGAAGGTAAAAAATTATATAAGAGCCTCACTGTGTTTGGTTTTATTTTACTCCTATGATGAATGTGAACCTGCTCCCATAATATTTATCTTGGAATGACGCTGTTTGGAGCCAACAAGTCCACAAAACCTTTACTTGTCACATGAGTCCTTATAAATGTCCTTGTGCGGCACATAATGTCCTTACTCCTGCCAGGGCCCACTGCCAGAAATCTCTCAAGTGCTGGTCACACATGTTTTCTTTCTTTTATTTTTGCTTAAAACCTTAGACGCCACTACCACTACCACGACGGCAGCATTTCTCAATCACATGGCTTCTCACAGCGTCACTAACTGTTCAGGTTGAGACTTAAAACTGGTGAAATGTCTTTTAATCGTAGCAATAAGAGTAAGTTTGAGTTCCAGGCTCTAAAAGTGCTTTTCGGTTTGTTATTGATATTTCAATCCATCAAATTCAAGAACTATTTCAACAAGATCCAAGAGTTATAGTCTGAGAAATCAACAAAAATATGGAAAAACGCAATGTTACATGGTAACACATCAAGTAGTTCTTGTGTAATGCTGCTAATCTCAGAGCCCGTCAGACGATGTGGACAAATAAGCTTCTGGGGTAGACAGCGGATATCTGAGTCAAGACTCTTACATTTGCAATACGCTGTTTACAGTCCAACTATTCCACACACGTTGAATGTAATAATAGAGTATACAGTTATAGGTATAGGTATGTTAGTTCCAGCAAGATTGTTGCTAATGTCTATTAACAGCTACCCACATATGAATTCAGATCAATTAAAAAGCCGATAGCAGGGATTTTGTCTGCCTCTTTTACTCTCTACACTCACTTTTTGCCTGCGGAAAACCAAAGCCTGCTCAAACATGATCGGTCAAACTACAACCAGAAACCAGAAGGCTTCTGGCCCCAATCCTACAGGCTCTGTTTGTTCACAGGCAGAATATGTTTATAGAGATTATAATGCTGCTAACTAACAGACAAATAAATGCTGATGAAAACATAACCTTCTTGGCAGATGAGATAACACAAACTGCATGGTAACCATTCAATATTGAGGTCTAGCAGGGACTGTGACAGGGATAACAGTGTCAGTGCACTAGAGCCCAGCTGACGTGATGTTTTCCCTCTTTTTCCCCCTCTAGACCACGTCATCGGCCCTGAAGGGGTCCATTCAGCTGGGTATTGGCTACACAGTGGGCAACCTCACCTCCAAGCCTGACAGAGACGTGCTTATGCAAGACTTCTATGTGGTGGAGAGTGTCTTTCTGCCAAGGTCAGTGCTAGGGTCAACCGGCTCAAACACACATTTATACTGACGCAGCCAGCTCCTATACCCGACCCAATATTTTCTATGATCTTTGTGTAGCGATGGTTTGCACATAGTCACAGACTTTTACAAGAACTCAAGGTTAATCGAGCCAGTGAATTAGAGAAAGAGATAATGCGTAGGTGGTGACTGGCTGCTCTGTCGATGCAATGGTTTCCTGATTCTGCAAAATCAATGAGTGGAAAGCGACTCAAGGTTAATCTCTGATTGTCTGCCACATCACATATGCCACGTCTGGTTCTTGTATTTAAAACATGTAAATCCATTATTAATCATGCTGAATGGAAACTGCAGGTGATGCGCTGGACGTCCAGTCCAAAGAAATCCCTCTGCTTCCACAATGTGCTGCCGTCATCATTTATCAACAAAGTGAATTCAGCTTGTCTAAGTCATGAGGCAGGGATAAAACGGTTCTGGTGGATTATCCTGCCAAGAACTGTGAAATCAGCTTATACTGTGTGCCTCTTACTGCCATAGTGCCAAACATATTTCAGTACAGGGCCGCGCCGTCATCTCGGTCAGTCTTCACAATTACATCATCAGCTTTAGAAAACATTTTATATAATCCACAAGCCAACCAGGGATTCTTTGAAAGTGTGACTCACACATCCAACACATACAGTAAAATATAGCACAGAGTTCCTATATCTTTTTTTACAAAAGTAATAACTGTATAAACATGTCAAACTAAGTCTCTCAATAGCTGGTACCATTGGTCAGTGTATATTTTCTCTATTAAAGCTCTACAACTTACCTTCTATCTCAGTTTTACTGAAAAGCAGTAACAAAATAATTCATGTTTAAGTGATATGTTTCGAAAATAAATATTTAATTTAATAAAACAATTACACATTCGGCACATGACAATGAAATTGTGTGTACATGTGAACATGGGAAACTGAAGGTGTCATGGCAGCAGGGCTCCCATGACACCTTTCAAAAGAGTAATTTTAAATAATTAGGCAAAATTCTCTCAAGAAAAAAATTGAGAAACTTTCTGAGGTAAGTTAACTTAACATTTTCAGCATTCAAACCAGTTTACATGTGATAAGTGACATAAATGATAAATATTATGTGAAGGATATCGAATGAGAGAAAATCATGTCCCTGCTTAATATTACATAGTTATGTGACTATATATGTGGCATTTTTTATAATTTTTGGAATAGAAAATAATAATTCAAACTCTAGAGGGTGGGTAATTTGTTTGATTAGCTGTGAATGTTTCTGTGTTCATTTTAAAATCTTGAAAAACATAAAGATTTATCTAAAAAAAGAAAGAGTGACAATCAAGCTAAAGGTGTTTACTTCAAATACACACATCATCTGAAGAGAATTAGAATCCTACCAGGAAATATTTTGCGGTTTACCTTTTAGAGGCGGCAGCAGGATATGTAAACTAACTATGGTTTATACAAAGCGAGCGCTGGCACGCACACTGACCTTTTAACGCCCTGCTCCTTGGCAACAGCCAAACATGACTCCAAGGTTTGATGTTGGCTGATGAGAATTAAAACCCTCTAGTAGCCTGTTGAGACACTGAAGAGCAAACAGCTGACAGTTCTTCATCTTAAGTTTGTTACATCATCTTCAATCTGCCCTCGATGTCAAGAGCTCTCACATAATGGTGAAATGAAATGAAATAAAAACAGTCAAGGCTACAAATTGAACAAGACGCAACAAATTACACATAAACAGCTTGAGAGAATATTGATGTCTTCTCGACATCAGTATGTGACATAACTGTTCCCTCTTTATTCTTCACTTTCTCTGAGCATTTTGTTCTGTAACGGTAAACCAACACAAACCGCTCTGTGTCTCTTCTGACAGAGAACCCTCAGAGAGCGGCTGAGTGATAGAGGTGGCTCTCAGATGCTTTTATTGCCTCCTTGTGTTTCACCGCTCTTCTCCCCCTCTTCCTCCCCCTGGTGCGGCTCCTCTCTGGAGGCGTCTCTGCTCTTGTTTGTCCCATCAGTCTGGTTTTGTGTGGCTTAGAGACGGTTTTTAGTTTCTCTGTGTATGTATCTCTGACAACCGTCAAACATCTTCCCTCAGGCGGCTGCACACAGATGGCTCCATGATTACACTGAATGAACATTTCCAAGTGAAATGTGTTGTCAAATGGTTTCCATGCGAGGCGTACCTTACCATCGTTGACTGTCAGTCACAGATGACACTCAATCGTCGTTGCCCTCACACTTTAAACAGAGCAATCAGATTTCATTGTAGAGTAATCACAGGTGTAGTGTTACACATCAGGGCCTGGCTGTTGAGAATAGAACCAACACAAAACAACATCACAGCAGCCTCTTTACCCAGAAGTCCATCCAAGTTCCCGGAATATAAACCCGATTTAGAGGTGCCAAATCAAGATTTGTTTCAGATTTACGGTCAGTGAGATTCCAATAAGAGTTTTACTGATGACAAAACTCAACGCCTGACTCACTCCAAAGCTGTGGTGATCGACACAGGTTAGGCTGGTTGCACAACAGGGTCAGTCTCTGTCGAAGTAGGATTCTCCTACGGTCCAAAAATATGTAGGTTGTTGTCTGTTTTTCTGTTTTTGTACTTTTTTTAAACGATCCTTTTTGCAACTCCCTTTCACTCCCGTGGAGGAAAGGCTCATGTGTTGGTTGGTATTGTTGAGACCCAGTAATCAAAGCCTGCTTCAGTCTCCAGGCGAAGAACTCTATACAGGCCAGTTTGTCTCTACAATGCAGGAGAAGATGGGGTTCCCATTCATGACTTCACTGGGTCAGGGTGGAGCTCATTATGAGGGCCCACTGATACTCTTTCCAGGAGTCAGTAGCACAAAGATTAAGTGTTAAGGTTCACATTCTCTGTAATGTTGCCTCTTGTCTCTATGGGATCATTCCTTGGAGAATGACACTGCCACATTTTACGAATGCAATGTCAAATGTCTAGTTGAAGGACTTTAATAATGTCTATCTTTTTGTGTCTCCTGGTGGGGTTTGGCTATATTGCACATACCAGCGAGGGAAGCAACTTGACCCCAGCACATCACTATCCTGACTTCCGCTTTAAGACCTACGCCCCGCTGGCCTTCCGCTACTTCAGAGACCTGTTTGGCATCAAACCAGACGACTACCTGGTAAGGCTACGCTACTGCAAATATTTTTGTCCACCGTTTAAATAAAAAAAGTGCTACAAGAAAGCTCCAACAAACAAATTGAACTGCAAACTAGTGATTAGGACTAGCAGTGATAACCAAAGCTGTATATGTCCTTTTACGATCGGCTTGTTGGCCGCAACAAAGGAGGTAGATGCTGAATGTGAATAGAGTTTATTAAGGAAAATATCAACAATCAACATGGGATGTGGTAGAATCAGGAGCGAGTGTGGGAGCATGGTTGAAGTGATCATGGCGTGCTGCATGTTGGTAGCCTGAACAAAACAGAATTAAACAAAAGAAGTGCAGCCGAAATGCTGGGTGCAGCTTGCAGGGCTCAGGCAGTGGCAATCGCTCAATGGTGCAGGGGTAGGCGGGCTTTAAGTAACTGGAAACACTGGCCACGTGCTTCCAGGTTACTTAATGGTAATGCAGGTCCAGCCAATCTAGGACCTGCAAGACTGGGCACACACACAATATACAGGACCAGAGGTCTTTGGCCGTCACAAGATGCCAATGGTTGTTTCTGGTGTATGCTCATTACACAAAGCAAAAGTTTGCCTGTGGATGAGAGCCCCCCCCCCCCCCAGTGAAAAGGTTTGTTTGCACAGGCCTTAAAACTTGGCCTGAGAAATATGGTAGCTTTATTTTCTTAGTCTTTCTACTTCTAACCAACTTATTTGCATTTGTATAATAATTCAAGAACACATAGAAAGTACAGAACAGTTGAATTTTAGCAACTTTATTGAAAAACCTTCAAGAATGTTTTGGGGGAAATACAGTTGTTAGCAGGGACATCCAGAGTCTGGAAGTGTGCCCAGGATGTCACTCTTCCAGCCAAGAAATAGTCCCTTACATAACCCCCTCAAACCTGCATGGCACCATTTTTGTACACATCAAACAAACCAAATATAATGCAATTTGTGATGGTGACTGGATTTTGTCGCCTTCAGACCCCCTGTTCCCTTGTGTTATTTGTGATGAACTTAGCTGAACCTATCATAAAAAACTGCCCTTTGGCTACAGCTTCATGTTTAAGGCAAATATTCAAGAGTAGGATAAGTAGATTTTCCAAAATGCTAAACTATTGCTTTAAGCTATTATATCTATCATTGCAACACATTTGATAGAGACATAATTGTTTTCAGTTCTTCTATCTTCTAAAGTGTGTTATACAATTTTGCAAAGCAGCTAGTCTGGCACGCCCCCCTAACAAAGCCAGGTGAAGTAAGAGCGGTAGACAACATTTCCTACCTACGTTGAAAGCAGTTGACCAATCACAACAGAGTGGGCCAACTGGCCAATCAGAGCAGACTGGGGATTATCAGAAGGTGGGCCTCAAGGAGACAGGAACTAAAACCAAGAGAAGCTGCAGCAATGGAGAGTATCCGTAGGGTAGTGACGCTTTTTTTTAACATTAGAGCCCATGAACTAGTCATAACCCTAATTAAACCTGAATATGAGCGTGATATGTCTCCTTAACATCATATAAAGCATCTTCAGTTGAAGTCTAGTATTGAACCACACTTTATTTCTGTATATGAACAAGCACATGTCAAAAACAGATATATGATAAATGATGGATGGGGTGCAGTGGCCTGTTGGTGGTCTTAGTCTTGAATTACTTCCCACCGACTGGACACTAAATCCTCCACCTTGGTGCATACTTACTTATTTCTTCTGACACAATCCAATGTTTTTTATTGAACAGTGGGTTGGTAATGCTATGCGCCATCTGTGCGGGGGAACGACTGGATGGGGGGGGGGACGGACGCACAACACTGAGGCGCTGGCGACATTGGATGTAATAACTGAGCTGACGGAAACCAGCAGACGATTCTGTGATTTCCCAGCAGAGTCAAAGACAAACACACACACAGAGAATCGGATACAGGACGGATGAGAGAGTAATGTGTTTGTCTGACTGACATTTTAAGCTTGTTTGCATATTTGCAAATGTGATTCCAAAGGCTTTATTGACATTGGTGGTCTACATGCTGTCCTTTATGTTAATTTAATTTGCTGCTCAGTTTACCTTGCTGCCATATTCATCCCTGGCCTTACACGTCTTGCTCGCAACAGGAATTAGATTCTATGTAATCTTGTTTGGTATACTTATAATAGTATGAGGCCAGTTTTCCATCTGCCTCCAAACCTTCCCACAACCCCAGCAGCTGCATTTTTTTGAATGCCAAATTTGTTCCTGCATTAGTGAAAGACAAAAGGCTCTGGCGGATGAACCCAGACTAAATGTAACCTGAAAGCAGAAGGGGGAGGACGGCGTGTATAAGGCACTGCTCGTGACTGATGTCCTTTAGGTGGTGAGGCATTCATTCAGGCAGAGGCCACGGAGCGCAGCCTAATTAAAAGCGAGAACACACATAGCCTCCTGAATGCAAATGTAATACACTACCGATGTGTTTGTGCTGGTACGCTAATGTGACTGCTGACGGCCATCAGTGGACGAGTCTCTGGAGAGGGAGAGCGGATGCCTCCAGTGTTGCTGCTCTCCTCTGAACATGCTGCTTTCATAACGTGCTGATTAACATCTAGAAGTGCTCTGCTGTTCGCTGCTCTCACAGGCTCTCCCTCCACACGTTGGTTGCCGCGTGGCACTGAAGACTCTCAGTTTGTTCCGGGGCTGTTTGATATACAGCAAAAGCAGCAATCGCTTATATTACTCTCATTTATTGTGGAGCAGAAAAGGCATTTCTACAATTAATGGGGATGTGATTCTCTAACAATACACCAAATGTTAGCTGCTACCATTAATGCGATGGTAATCTGCTATATGGACAAAAATATGTGGATAACTATGTATTTCAATTGGTTTATCATTTCATCATTACAAGCAAAATGTGGTCCATAAAAATGTTTTCCTCATTTTGCTGTGGTAGAGCTTGAAGGGCCTGCAAAAACGGTTTAACACCCCAGGAGGAACTGTAACGGGAAACGTGAGCCAGGCCTTATTACCAAACATCAGTGCCTGACCTCATTACTGCTGCTCTGGCTGAACTGAAACAAATCCCTGCAGCCAGGTTGCAAAACCTTGTGAAAGTCTCCACCAGGGCTGCAGTTATCAACTAGGTCAAAAACTAGGTTTCTGCATTTGTTGACCCCAACGGGTCTCCCACTGATACTGTTATGAATTTAGTGTTTAGTAATTAGTAAGGGGTTGGTGCTCCTTAAATTAAGCACACAAATCAATTCAAGAAAGTCTAGCCTATAAGCAAGTATGATAAATATGTGTCTGTTTACAGTTTTCCCTAAACAAATTTGGAATCTATTAAATTGATTAAAGTAGCATGGCGGCCCCAGTGTGAGTCAAAGGTCCCTGAGCTGTCCTCCCGTCTCCAAGCTGGTTGTCCAGACTGGAACCATACAGGAAAATGTATGCCATTACCGGAGCATCAATGTTTTTTGAGTAAAATAGTTCACATTGTGTATGAGGCTAGAAAAACAAAAACAATCATTTATCTAAAGATTGACCAGTGCATATTTACCACAGCACCATTGTTTTTACACAATGAACCATATGTTCCATTTAAAATTAAAATCCTTTGTTCATTTTCTTCTGTCTTGTGTGTTTAGAGCTAATTTTGTGAGTCTCATAAACAGCATGTTTTTGTTCCTCCTCAGTACTCCCTGGTAAATGAACCTCTCATCGAGCTGGGCAACCCCGGGGCCAGCGGCTCGCTCTTCTACCTAACCAGCGATGACGAGTTCATCATTAAGACCGTCCAGCACAAAGAGGCCAAGTTTCTGCAGAGACTTTTACCTGGATACTACATGGTGAGACACTTGAAGAGGGGTTCAGTCAAGAGGATGCTGCAAACAAATGAATACCTAAAAAGATATTCTGTTTGAGAGGTAATAGGCCTATGCAATATAATACAGTTATTCACAATCTGGGTGTTGCGTTGGTGCGTCACAGCATCAATGTTCCCGGCTTCCTCCCACAGAACAAATGCACGCAAATTGGAGTTAAGTTCATTTATGACGCTAAATGTAAAAGCACTGTATGATTTCTTAGGCTTTTATTATCTTTATCCATGACTTTGTTATCTGCATCTTTATCTGTTTGTGAATTTGATAATGTTTGTTGTTCAGCACTTTGTTACTTGTATTGAAAAGTGCTATTCAAATAAAGTTATATTATATTTATTATTATTAAATTGACCCCCAGTAATCCCTAACAAGGATAAGCAGTATAGATAATGGATAAAGCTCTTTGCGCACACTGACACTATTCTCTTAAAATTCACAGAACTTGAACCAGAATCCACGCACACTACTGCCTAAGTTTTACGGCCTGTACTGTATCCAGTCGGGAGGCATCAACATCCGACTGGTGGTGATGAACAACGTGCTGCCCCGCTCCGTCAAGATGCACTACAAATACGACCTGAAGGGATCCACGTACAAGCGGCGAGCGTCCAGGAAAGAGAGGGAGAAGGCCTGCCCCACTCACAAAGACCTGGACTTTCAGGACATGCACGAGGAAGGGCTGTACTTTGACGCCGAGACGTACAACAACCTAATGAAGACGCTGCAGAGAGACTGTCGGGTAGGTGGTTTGCAGCAGTGTGTGTGTGTGTGGAGCATTCCTTTCTCTTCGTTTGGCTGACTTTTAAATGGCAAAGTCACAGCAGGAAGACAAACTCAGACAGCAAACCGGGAATATAATTATCAGATTACTTCCTTTAAAAGATACCATCTTGAATTAGCACACCTTCATTCCTCTCTGCAATTGTAACCTGCTGCCAAGTTACAATTGCGACTCTAAATAATTTTTAACCTGTAACTTCACAGAGGGACATAGCTGTTGGTGGGATGTCATTGACGTCTCCTTCTCGTAACCGATTATGAAAGCTTTAACACCAATACGTGCAACAATGTAATTCAACCACCACACCTTGTACTAGTTCATGACAGTGTAAGTGCATCTTAATGGGACAAAATATTTTGATAAGACAGTTTGCCATGTGTTTGCCAGTGAGACCGCAGCATGTTTCCACTGTGTGTTCACTCTAAGCTCCCAGTTTTCCCCGGGCACTGTTCTCCATCCTCTGCCCTGCTATGTTTCAGTACATAACAGCTCGCCAAACACTGAATATGATTAAGTAAAGATCCTGGTAGCGTGAGAAACTTCGAGCTTGAACCAAAGATAGTCGTGCAGTCCAAAGGTGTGCATTCCTCTCTATTTTAACGCAGAGACTGGGACACTGTCCACTGGAGAAGTATATTTAGAGTTTAATCAGAGACATGGTATTCTCTGCTTATCATCCATTAGGCCTAATACTTTGTCCATCGACTTTATTTATAGAGGACATGTTTGTTAAATAAAGGACCATGTGCAATAGCTTTTAATATTTTACTGATGTGCTTGCGGATCACAATTCGAAGAAAAGAAAAGTCTCCAGGCTTCAAAAAGGAAAAGTATTAGGACCAAACTGTAGAGCTCATGATCGGTTCTGTTTTGCCTCGAAATAACAACAACAACAACAACAACAACAATAACAACATCGACTGGGAGTTGAGCTTTTAGTCTTTTAAAGAAGTGAAATTTCGTTTAATATACTGTATAGCAAACAGCAAAGATAGGATGAAAGATGCAATTTAAGAGCCAAATCATAACATAATAAGGTCAAGACCTTAAGTTTAGAGAGAAACACAGCAGTTCTCGCTTATAAGTGTAAGCATCAGACGTCTGGTTGCTTGCCTTTATCTCTTTTAGATAAACAGTTGGTCACCAAAGTGCAATGAATCCTGGGATAGGATGGCCTTAGAAGGATCCACCCATTGGGTCCATTTCTACATAGAAGAATAGCGAATGGGTTCAAGTTGCTACCACAGTGCTCAGATTGCCGTCATTGTAAAACTACAGTAAATCTTTTCGCTTGTGTAGTCAGGATTATAGAGTTTATCTAATGTCCAGTGACATTCCCACCGTGTTCCAAGGACACGGTGAACGGCCTCTTGGGATATCCTAATGTGTGATGACAAACTTCCATACAGTGATTTAAAGAGTTTTGTCCTACTGGCAGTCTAATGATGGGGTTTAGAGCTCAAAGCCCTCTGTGTTGTAATCCCATTTGTTCTGCTTGACATAGTGCATAGTAGCTGCACATGCACACACATGGAGCACGTACACACTACTCCGTCACCCTGGATTCACTCCTGTGTGTGTAACTGTGGATTGATGTATTAGATGAGGCCAACCTGCCAGACTTGGCAGCCCCAAGCGGCCCCATTTAGCAATTTAATGACTTCCATTACACAAGGCCTCAGCTGAAATGTCTCAGTTTGTAGTGTGTGGGAGTTGAAGAACCTTTGTGGTGTTATTGTCCAGCAGCGATTGATGGCATATGGAGCAGAGTTAGTGGTAATGAACAGTGTGATGCTCTGGGTATATTTAGTTTACGTGACTTTCTTCTCGTCTCTTCTGGGGTGTTTTAGAAAAAAAATCTCCAGGTTTACAGCAGTTCCATTCCCAAGTCACCATATGTTTACCGTCAGCTCGCAGGGGCGCGTAACTTAGTGACGTCGGATTAGACAAATGTTAATCAATACCTATCGGCTGTAACTCAAAGTGGGCTTGTCGGGGGCACAGAGAGCTGCGTCCTGTTGAAAATCTACAGGACTTTCAACAGGACGCTGTTGAAAGTCCTGCATACACAGTGCCCAGCGCTTGGTATGAACCAGCCGCCACTGCTGTGAAGTGCTTTGAGTGGTCATTGAGAAAGGACTAGAACATTTAAATACAGACCATTTAACTGGTTAGGCGGCACCGTAGTCCTTTGGCTAGCACTGTTGCCTCCCGGTTCGACTCCAGGTTTGACCGGGGTCCTTCTATGTAGGTTTTCTTCAGGAGACCCTAAATTAACCGAAGGTGTGAATATGAGTGTGAATGGTTGTTTGCCCTGTGATAAGCTGGCGACCCGTCCAGGGTGTACCCCGCCTCTCGTCCATGTCAGGCTCATTAGAAAATGGATGGATGGATGGATGGATCTAGACTCATTTGTGGTTTAGTGCGGCTCTTGCAAAAAAGTCTGGACAAACTTGGATCTTGTGGCAGATTCGGATTAACTTCCAGTCATCCCCTCAGGTTAGAGCCTTTCTCATCATCATTAACCAATATGCTGACTTTCCGTTCTCTGTTTTCTTTTTAATGTTTTCTTAAGCACATTGAAGCCAGTATGAAATCCCCCGCTATTACCAAGTCAGTTTTTCCTTAAAGTTTAACCTGTCAGCACACACACACATTGAAAACCACGTACACTAGACATGTGCTGTCTACCCACAGTGTTTGCCACTTACTGTAAACGCATTGTGTGGTGTGTGTGTCTATAAGTGAGACTATTAGGCAGCAGCTGTCAGACACTATGTGCTGCGCAGTTTGTTATTGTCGTGGCTTCCTGCGTTTGCCTCCTGAGCGGGAAGCAAAGTGCCCTCTAAGCAGAATCTATGTCCATTTCCATGAGTAAGCAGCTAACCCCCGTCACCCCAGGAGAGGACGGCTGACCAAAACACAGAGGCGGGGTCAGTACAAGCTTAGCAACTGTGTGTAGAGGCTGTGGGGGGAGCAAAGAAGGGGAAGGGGATTGTTGTCCTGCAAAAGAAAATGTGGCGAGGCTGCTGAAAAAATAAATTTGAGCTATTTTGCAGCAAGTGGACTGTTATGATTTCTCTGATGTTGGAATGTTGGAGGTCAGAGTTGAGTTGAAGCTGAAATCGGAGTGTCGAGAGGAAGAGGAGTCAGTGCAACGAGACATTTGTGCAATGTGGGACACGCGGGATACACTCTGTTTATTATAAGTCTCCTCTCTCCATGCAGCCCCACTGATACTCCCCGAATGCCAAAACAACACAAAACACAAGGCTTTAATAATTCATGTTGAACTCTACTGTACAGGGAGTGTGCGACTGGGAGGGTTTATTGTAGAGTGGGAGTGTGTCTGTTACTGGTCTGGTGCAGCAGAGAAGAGCATCAGGACCCTGTGGTATCACAGCTGTGTCTGAGACAAACACAATGAAGATGGTGATGTGAAGCCGTGATGACGGGTTTGTTCGCAGCACGTGTTTGACAGCAGAGACCTCGTCATGTCGGGGAAAACCCAGAATGAATGACATTAAGATACTTCAGTTTCAGGAACAAACAGACAGATTCAGACGATGCAGGCTTGCTTGGTAGGGTTGCGTAGCAGCTAGTGTAGCCAATCATAAACAGCCCTTTACTGTATGCATCCCCCTCTCTCAGCCAAGTGATCGTGTGACAACCACACAACAGCAACAATAGCCTCTCTCACCCTCAGCCGCAGAAAACAGAGGCTGTGACCTTGCAGTTGAAAGTCAGCAATGCTTCAGCATGATCCTCGGCCACCGGCCACACTGTTTCCACCACAAACTCATTAATTACCCTGCAACTATTGAATATTTACTTGAGTGATGTAATCAGATTATATTCCATTAAATGTGAACACAGTGCTACCAGATACAGTAATTTAGCCTTCTGTACAATCAAAAATGCCCAAATTCCAATAATGTACAATAATGTCATAATTTGTTTTTGGATATTACCCAATCATAACCTCCCAGGGCCCATTGTGAAGTGTTCAGATGTGTTGTTCTTACCCATCAATTATTAAAAGTCAATAATATTCAGTTTATTTGCTATGAGTTTGCGTTTTACATTTGAGAAACTGAAACCAGTGGGTTGTCAATGGACAAGTTACCTGAACAATGATTGCAGTCTTGACGCATCTTAATACAAAGTCGCAATGTGATAATATACCTGTGATAGTAAATGGACTTTGAGTCAGTGTATACAGTACATCCAGGATGGCTCTGGGCCTAAGGGAGTGTTCAGGCTCTGTGTTCTGTCTGTTCAGCAGACAGACTAATAGTTACAAAGCTTACAGTGTTGTAGCGTCACACCAACCAGCACTGTGGCTAAACTGGTACAGTTTGTGTCTTTGGTGTAGGATGCTCACTTCCTACACCAGAGCTGTGATCAGCCTCCTCCATTCACTGCAAGATAACTGAGCTGCTTTTGAAATGAGAGCAGGGGGCAGGTTGCCCAGTGGAGACCCCCCAGCACCCGGCTGTCGCACAGTGTCACACTGACGTAAACACACATAAACAGCAAGTTTCAGAACACAAAGAAAGTCTGTGGCTCTAACAACCATTGAAAATGCAGATGTTTTCTTTCTGTTGTGACGGTTTGATTGTTTGCCTGGGAACACTGGGGCACAGGACGCACAGTGATGGCCTTCTGTAGGCAGCCTCGTGTGTGTGTGTTTGTGTGTCTGTGTTTGTGTTTGTGTGTGTGTGTGTGGCTTTATTCAAAATGGCTGCTGTTGGAAATGGCTGGGGGAGTTCGAGTGACGGGATGCAAATTGTTGATATGGAACAGGCAAAGCTCAGACAAAAGGCCCACTGTTCGAGCCAGTGTTTGCATGGGCACGAATAAATGTGTGTGTCTGAGACTGTGTACAGCAGCAGCAGCAGCATCGCAGATGCAAACTACAAAGGTCTTCTCTAAACAAAATGAGTTATTTAGAGAAATGTAAGAGGTAGCTTTGGGTCAAAGTCAAAACACTGCTGGTCTCACATTCTTCGCAAAACCAGGCCAGATTTCTCTGGTTTCTGGGTCACAAATATTTATATGTGTTGGTGTGGGTGTTATTTATGGACTCTTCATTAGAATGATAGACCCCGATGATAAACGATATTCATCAGTATTAGTTGTAGGAGAGTTGTCAACCCTGTCTTTATGTTTGTTGGTTGGTTGGTTTGTTGTTTGTAAGCAATATTACACAAAGAGAACTTGATCGATTTCCACAAAACTTGGTATAATGGATACAAACTTTGGTGCGGATCTGGAATCGAGGGGCGAATCCAGGACTTGTTTTCACTTTCTTCAGTGTTAGGTACATTAAGGGAACTGTTGGGCTATGGCTGAGGTATACGCTCTACTGATTGCCATTGTGGTTGATTCTTGTCTTCTGGTTGAGAGTAACTAAAAAGATTTAATGGAAATGATTTGCGAACCGCTTCAAGTCCTTTTCCTCCAGTGCAGGTCATAAGAACACATCTGACTACCTGGCACTGACCCTGGCCCCCTTTCTCAGCTGGCCTCTCCTTGTCTCGCCACATGTTTAAGTTGAGCACCAGGAGACGTCAAGTCTCAGAGTCTCTGGGAAAGTGGGCAAAAGGCTCCTCAGACAGGTCAATGTGTAACACTTGGCTCACTGTGAAGAAACACCTTGTTTATTTAACTCAAAACTGGTTTAGACAGAGATTTCCTTTGGCCAGCTCTCTGTGCTTTAAGTCCCTCAAATATGATGCGTGATCAAAGTGTTTTGGGAGGAAAAGAAAGTGCTGCTTTATTTCCCGAGGCAAAACATCCAGTCCAGAAAATGAATCTCTTTAGTGTTCATGCACAGAAAATGTGAAATATTCTGTTATTTCCATTAATGATCAACTAGTGCCTGTGCTAAACGTGTCTGGAACCAGCATCACCACAGTCCAAACTGCTTTTTGTTTTTCTTCCTGAAACTTTTCAACGAGCTCGTCACCTGTTTAAGCAAAGTTCAGTGAAGCCTGGGTCAGTGCGCAGAACCCTGAACCCGTACTTGTGAATCACTTTTGTCATGCGTGATGATCACTCCCAGACGCCGCTGCTACAATCCGCTGGTCGCCTGTTTATTTTTAAGTTTTTTAATATTCAATGTAACGTGCGTCCAATTCACACCAAATCTGACAATGTGCTTTCTTGGCCCTTTAACAATATACATGTCAAGTGTAAAGCCGATAAGATTATCGACTTTTGAGTCACATGCAGACAGAAGCTGGTGTTGAACTTTCTCCAGAGTTTGCCTTTCACAAGCGAACAACGCAGCAGGAGATTCTCCACTGTTTACAGCACATTGCCCTCCTCCTGAGATATTTGTATTCTGTTGTGTCCTCATCAGCAACACATCCACTTACTTGCGGTGAATCCTCCCAAGGATCTTTTATACTAGGGGGCTGGCAGGAGAAGCTCCAGAGAAAGTCCGGAGCCTCTCACACAGACATTTGCTATCTGAAATACAGGCCCTCTGGAGAATATCAGGAGATTGACCGGAGTTCAGTGCATGTCTGAAAGCAGGTAGACAGAGATTTCGGGGATTAAAAGATAGTTGGAAACATCAAGCATCACATTTGCCTTTCTTGTTACTTGTCCCAGGTGCTGGAGAGTTTTAAGATCATGGACTACAGTCTGCTGCTGGGTGTGCACGTCCCGGACCACAGTCAGAGAGAGGGCGGCGAGTCGGGCCAGGCGGGGGGCGACGGTAGGAGACCTGTGGGTCAGAGGGTCCTCTACTCCACCGCCATGGAGTCCATCCAGGGGGACGGCAAGGCAGCGGAGGCGCTCACCACAGACGACACGTGAGTGAGCTAAGCTGGGGGGAAAAACACTCACACACAAACGCACACGCACACACACACACATTATGAACACGTAATTGGGCACACACACTGCCTCTGTCTGTCTCTCGATCTCCACCTTTTCTCTCACACACAGTTATACAACTGTGCTCATACCTCGCACAGGCCGCTCAAAGAGTACACACACAGGCGGGCTCTCACATAACCATAGATACACAAATACAAACACAGCCGCTGTTCTGCTTATTGACACCAATACACAAGTATTAAAATACGTGAAGGGCCTCTTTTACAAACGCTTTATTTGCCCAGAGGTTGATGTGCCGCCCGTCCCCTAACGGCTGCTGTGTTTCATCTGTGTTACAGGATGGGTGGCATCCCTGCTAAAACACACAAAGAAGAAAAGCTGCTCATCTTCCTGGGTATCATAGATATTCTACAGTCATACAGGTACAAACAGATTCTGTCATTTGACTTCTAATACTGGGTCTTTCTTATAGTTTCCGATTGGAAAATGGATTCATCTGTTGACCTTTGAGGACATGAACTCATTAACATCTTTCTGTGATCGGTAGAAAGGCCCGTCTCAATTTCTGAAAAGCAGAATGTTGCATTAATAACTAATGAAGATGACATTAGAGAGGGATTGCCTGGCAGCACGTCGTGATTCTCGCTGAGTGACCTCTTCCACTGATGCCTGCTCTAGGACAAGGCCTCTTCATGGTGAATTATCACCCTGCATTGATCGAAAGAGCTACGAGCCACTTTTCCTCATTCCTAAAAGGACTGAGGGCATTTTTTTCACTGCCCAACTTGATTTAAATGGACACACCGAAATCTTCTTTAGTTACACATTGATTTTTTTTGTCCTGAATCAGTGAGTCAGGAGGAGGAGGAAGAGAAGGAAGACATTTAAAAGTATGACATAAATCTTTGACCTTTTTGGTTCAAGTCATCAAATCCTCATAGAAAAGCTGCTCATGAGGTGAGATGAGGTCAGGGAGGAGGGACGAACAGGCGCTGTTCTGATTACCGTGTCCGTCCAGACTGGCAAGGCCGCAGCCTCGCCAGTCTGGACGGACACGGTAAACAGAACAACAGCTTTCGAGAAGAGGCCTCACTGTGGACATGACAACTGGTGGTTCACTTTGAGATGACTTGAAAGACATGAATCAATTTGTCTTCACTCACTGCCTTCACTGTTAGCTCAACTCACCCAGAAACAAACCCCAAGGAGTCAATTTTAGAATATAATGCAACCAAACGAAGTGTGATGGAATTTCCTCTTGAGATTTGAAATAAACAGAGTCTCAGACTGGAGTTGCCTTTGAATTTGTAATAGTAAGCTCTGCAGAGGTAGCACAGTAAGCAAGGATGCTCAAAGTGGAACTCCCCTCAAAGTAAAAAAACCAGGTACTAATACATGGAGGGGATTCAGGGAACATATCATGAAAACCAGACAGGAAATCGTCATCTGTGTCTATCAGCTGTGTCTGTCCGCCGTGGCAATTGGAAGGAACGTTACCGAATAAGGGCATACACACTGTTTGTAGTCACATGTAATCTGGTCGACAGACATAAATCAGCTGTTGTTTCTACGAATAAAGGAATCGATTTCAGGAAGTCAAGGTCAACACAAGGAGCATCGCCAAATAAGTGCATGAACTTTGAGGTAACATCCTGTCAGGCAGACAGTATCACAGCAGTGAGACACGGATCGGTGAAATTTACGGTTCCAGAAGATAGGGAGAAGAATCGAAGTCTTGATCAAGCGTAGAAGGGAAGTTGTTGTGTAATTGAAAATGTTGTGACAAGACTTTTTCTTGCTCCTCCCCAGGTTCATTAAGAAGTTGGAGCACTCGTGGAAAGCGCTGGTGTACGACGGTGTAAGTTCCCTCAAATCTGACACTGCTCTATATGAATGAGCCTTTTGTCTCTGCACATGCACTCACATACTGAGTCGACTGTCTTAATGAAGAAAAAAAAACGTTTCTCCTTTTTTTTCTACTTCCTTGCAGGACTCGGTCTCGGTTCACCGGCCCGGCTTTCTACGCCAGCCGCTTCCTCAAGTTCATGAGCACGAGGGTCTTCAGGAAGACTCAGCGTAAGTGTGCAGGTCACACGTGAGGATACGGGAGCAACACATACACAGAAACAATGGGGAGGTGGAAAGTAGGAAATCCTGGGCCCGATAGGGAGAGTGAACTCACACCAATGTGTCACCCTGGTTGGACATTCAAGCCACATGATCTACTTTGATTCAATTTCAGGATTTCAGGAATTCTTTTACTCTTTAAAATGAAGAACATCATGTTGGTTATGCAATGTGTAAACAAACGATTACATACCACCGACTTGGATATAAAGGATAAACTCAATAAACTCTTTTAGACCAGTAGCGAGGGCATTGACTCCTCTTCCTTAACGCTCGTCTAATCCTGTACATTCCAGGCATGCGGAGCCGATCTTGCACGTGTGACCGATCCCATGTCCCTTTGACCACAAAACCCTACAAATCTATTCTCAGGGTGGTGGGTGTGGCTGGAGGTCAGAAGCTCTCAGGAACTTCACATTAGTAATGTAATCGTGCAGGAGCTCTGTGTGGAAATCATCACGGCTGAGGCAATGGTTTGTGTTGTTAGCCGTGTCGTGTTCCATCATCTGGAGACGACAGGAAAGGATTGACGGTGTCCCAGGGGACACTTGTGTAATCGTCACTGTGTCGTTTTAAACAGTTGAATAACTCCTCAGCTAATTCTGAAAGGCGAAGCATCAGAGGTTTATTGTGTGTGAACATCACCTCAATCGCCCTCTTTCCTCTGTCTCCTCCAATTATCTTCCCATCTTTCGTTTTCTGCCTCGGCGCCCCACCCCCCCCCCCCCCCCCCCCACACCTCTTCATGTCAACCTCCTGTCTTTTCTTCCCCCTGACTCATGTGTATCCTTTTGTGCTCGGCAGCGCTTCGATTTTCCCCTTCAAAGAGGACCCGCACGTCCATCCCAGCTCTGAAGTCGTCCTCACAGGAGATCCTCTCATCGCAGGCGGATGAGAGGAAGGAGGGGGACAGGAGGGACCGGCTGGGAGGAGCCCGCAGCCTCGCCAGTCTGGACCGGGACAAGGTAAACAGAACAACAGATTTCGAACAGAGGCCTCACTGTGGTTCACTTTGAGATGACATGAATCTTGTGTTTGACAAAGTTCTACCACTGAATAATTTAGATTAGATCAACAGTGAAAACATGCATGTACCTGTCTATACCAATCACATGACCACCAGGTATGAAACAGCCCAATGACGGCCATTTTGTGTTTACCCAGATGAATGCCTTGAAGGCTGAAACCCATACAGGCATGTTTTTACTGTTGATACAGTTCAAAAACCATTAGATATTGAAGGCTTTTTAAATTTGCCACCTTCTTGAATGACTCACATTTCTTCAACTTGGCTAAACTTTTTGGATCATCAAGCTGAAGAGCACCAGAGGGACATTGCACCCGGTTGTCACTCTTTTAGCTTTTAGTTTTTGTACTCAACCAATAAGATTAAACTCCAACCTTAAATGTTGTTATCATAAAACACACACTTCCCCTTTTTACTCTTACTCAACACTCTGAACTGCCTCCTAATCTGCTACTTTCAGCCTCTGTCAGTTGCAGATTTTGTGGCCCTTTAAATCTTTTCAGAAACACTTCAGGCCCATAAACAGCCACATTGACCATTTGGCAATAAAGTGGTTGTCCTCTCAGCATCGTGCCAGGCGAGCAGCTGTCACAGGCTGATACAGTGCTTGGCCTTAATGGAACCAACGCGGGGGCATCCCTTCAGATACATTATAAAATGCTTGTGCGTAGTCCTCACAATCTGAGCCAAGTGCACGGAGGTGTGTCTGATCTGGCGTCTGATAAAGGGTGAATGTGTCCTGAACTTTGTGTTTGATATGATTAGGGACAGCGGTGAACACCGAACCGGAAGATATCTGGGTGTGGTCGTGGTTGTGACAAATCACAGGGTCATGGATCACGGGGTCATCTATCTATCTATCTATCTATCTATCTATCTATCTATCTATCTATCTATCTATCTATCTATCTATCTATCTATCTATCTATCTCTCTCTCTCTCTCTCTCTCTCTCTCTCTCTCTCTCTCTCTCTCTCTCTCTCTCTCTCTCTCTCTCTCTCTCTCTCTCTCTCTCTCTCCTCTCTCTCTCCTCTCTCTCTCTCTCTCTCTCTCTCTCTCTCTCTCTCTCTCTCTCTCTCTCTCTCTCTCTCCTCTCTCTCTCTCTCTCTCTCTCCTCTCTCTCAAAACCTTAATGCCATGCCTTGCCTCAGCAATTGGGCCTATTCACACATGGAAAGAAGAGAAGCATAAAGAAAATATCTTCTTTGCTTGGAGCATCCAGCTCTGCAGCTGTATTAATGTAGCTATGGATATATTGATCATATTGACTGATAAATGGGACACTTAAGGTCTTATTGGGAATTATGGCTGTGAGTGTGGTTAATGTGTTTTTTCTCAGTCAAAAGGGGAACTGCACAGATATAACAAAAAGAATCATAGGTAGTCGTACTTTCAATCTTTGAAACAAAATTGTGTAACTGTTTGGATGTGTACGAGCTTTTGGCCCATCATCTCAAGAAATCTGTTCATGGAGTTTGAAGATGAGTGAAATGCGACTGTTTCCTCCTCAGCTGTGTTCGGTTCGTACCTGCGGCCCGATCTGGTCCCCCGCCAAACCCGTCGTTCTACGAGGGCTCCTCCATGGGGACCATCTCCTCCTCGTCCATCTTTGTCAGCGTGGACCACCAAACAGAGGACAGGTGGGTTTCCCTGTCACACCTCCTTTCCCCCCTACTTGCTTCCCATAGGGTCACTGCACAGAGTGCATTTAGATGTTCGTGCGGCTCACGTGGCCTTCGCAGCGAGAGAAGGGAAGTCTTGTCACTATGCCTCCTAGTCCAACTACTCAACCCTGCCACCCACGGCCACACACGCCCACATAATTGTCACCTTACATCACATGGTCCTATCAGTGATGTGCGTCATGGAGCAGGTGACTCAGCTGGCTTGCACACACTTATACTGTATGGACCGATCAGTGAGGAATGAGGGTGTGAGGGTTGATTTACATGACAGGGAAGAAGAAATGCTCTGAAACTACAACACTAATCTTTCTATAGTAGGGAATAATGTTTTTTACTTACAGGAACAAAATCCTTGGTTAGTTTGACTTTATTTTATTAACCACAATTACTGACTGATTTATTTGATTGATTTATTGACATTTAACCATTTTTTTGTCATTCTGCTATACAAATAAAGTCTATAATTAAAGTTTATTATTATTTATTTAGTAGTGAGACACACTTTTTAATGTCTCTATTGTATTGAGACCACTTTTACAAGTTACTACTTCACATAATGTTGTATATTATAGAATATATATTTATTTTCACTTTTTACCCACTCCTCTACATTGTAGAGGACGGTTTGTGATCGGAAGCGTCCGGACACTTTGTCCTCTGCCCTCTCCGTGTTCCCACCTCTCCTCCTGTCCGGCAGTGTCGGGTTCTGCTCGCTCTCTGAGGCCCCATTGTGTGACTTGTCCGGTCTTGTCCCCTCCGTCAGTCACCTGCTGCCACCCTGACATTGTTCTGTCAGCTGTTTACATAAATATTTAAACAGAAGGCTTTGACACGGCTCTCACTCGGTGCCATTATGCTGCAGAAAGACGGTGACAAAAAGAGGACAAGTGGTTCAACGGGACACTGTGGATCCACTGACACAATAATCACTGTCAGGAAGCTGCTGCGTTACAGCAGTAACACCTCCTGTTGTGATGTTTGAGGCTATAGGATTGCTCTATAATAAAGGTTCACATGTGCATCAATAGATCCATCCATTATCTATACTGCTTATCCTTAGAGGGTCATGGGTTGACCCCTTCCCCCAAGGATTCGAACCAGGAACCTTCTTGCTATGTTTTACAGTAGTAACACATCCCTGTTGTGGAGACCAGGATTGCTCTGAAACAACGCAGCTGTTCACACGTGGTCACATCAGATCTATTTCTACAGGTGTACGTCTCTGTTATTCTCTCTCAGTGGACTTGGGTCAGTCACACGTGACAAAACAGTGAGAACACATCACTGAATTTATCAGGGAGTCACCTGATGAACATGTAAGGCAAACAGCACTGCCCCCTGGTGGAGGCACCAAGGGCATTAATACAGGCATAAATAAAGCCGTATCCAGGATGTGCCGGTTTCCTCCCTGACCCACACCACATCCTTTCCCCAAGTTTGGTAAAATAGTTAAAGTGTAATCTTACTCAATAAGGAAGAATCAATAAAAATAAAAAATCGTAAGCCACTTGGCAGATGTAATACATTTATTTCTAAAGACATTTAAAGGAGTTTTAAGTACACACACTCAAAATAGGTACTAAAGAAAGTACTCATGTAATATACTGTAGTACTGATGACCAATGGCTGCACGGGGATACTAGCATGTCTGGAGTTGCAGGAGCAGGTGATGCTTCTGAAGCACCATCATCATCTAAAACCTATTTCTCATTTTATAGTTTCTGTTTAAATCTTGGTAAAGATCTTGACACATAGATTTACTTACATTTGACCCAAAACGTTGGATGATGAGTTTGTGACGTATTTCTTGCCTCAAGCTAAAACCAAAATGGCTGAAATTGATATCCTTAAATATTTCATTGCCATCTTTAAAGCTATTGTAATCATTTGTGGTTGATAATCTCCCACCGAGGGTCTGGCTCTGACTCTTGAGGACATTATGCTCGTTTCATGTGGAACATTTCAGAGACTATGAGACAATGAGCCTGTGAGCGGAGGCCTCCACTGGGCCTGTCGCCAGGCGGCAGGTTTCACATCCTGCTCACGGTCGGCCCGTCTCTTTGCCTCTTTGATGTCGGGATCTCAGCCATAGCGTGTGATCTGTTTCTTGGGGAAAAGGTTGTTCATCAGTTTTCAAGCAGTGTTTACGCAGCTGCTCCACTTTAACTGGCCTTCACCTGGACAAGAAGCTTCCAGCGCCCTCCACGACAAAGGTTAATGTTAAAAAATATGGCTTCCTGTTTCAGAGACGATGCCGCGTCCAGCTCCACGTTCACCCTGGAGGACAGTGCCATCTGCCTGACGTCAGAGCAGAGCACCATGGATGTGGACATGGACCGTGACGATGGATCTGTGCTGGACGTCTACTTGGTGAGTTTCCTCGGTTACTTAAGGACACCGTCACGTTGGGGTAGTTCGTGGAGATTACACTTCAAAGTACGAATCCCCAAATTTTTGCATCAAAGAGAAGATTAAATACAGCACATACAGCTGTCTGAACAGCTCTCTCTGCCGGATGAACTTTGAACTGACTTATTTAATGAAAAAGTCATCACTGCTATTACAGATAATACTTTATAAATTGGTGCATATTGGCAAAATTCGGTCCGACACCGATATTCACTGGCAAAGCGATAAATCGGTCGGGCTTTAGAGACAACTGAGCATGTGCTGGAGGTAAATCAACAGATCTCCACTCTCTTCTGAAAAATCTTCTGCCTGAACATAATGGTCGGGTGCGTCCGGTCCGGTAAAGGCGTAGCAAGGTTTCTTGGAGAAATTATCTTGGCATAAGATCTAGGCTGTAGATTCACCATCATCCTCCTTATATCTAGAGCAAATCGGACGATCTATACGTTTAACTATTGAGACTTGTTGGCGTCCAAAATGCTCCATTAATTGTCTCTTTTTTAAATGTTCTTTTTGACACTTTTTTTTACCTGCACGTTTATTTCCTATCAACAAAACATGCCGATACTCTTTTCTTTCTCCCTGCAGTGAATAGAGCCGCCTCACGTCATTTCCTCCTGCCAATCATAAGACAATCGCCGCACTCCATTGGTCAGGCTGTGCTGGCCTTTAACGCCACCTCCAGTGCTGCTACATCCATGTTGCCACTTGTCTTGCCAAAACACAAAAAGACTGAGAGACAGAGTAACAGAAGACACAGAGTCACAGTGACGGACAACTGCAGGAACCACGTGACACGATGACGACCACCACGCCGAGCTGAGAGGGGCATTTTCAGAGCACGTGTCAATGCAGTGCCATTAAGTTTTATATACGTATCCTGTTTTCATGGCATTTCCTGACTTTGACTGTACACACACACACACACAAACAAAGGAGACTAGATACAAATCATACATTTCTTTAGATAGATTTTTTGTTTCTGCTGATCATAAAGAAATGATACACTTCTAAAACCTGCAGCCGCACCAGCTGCTGATCAGATGAGGAATGTTTACACTTGTGATGGCAACTTTGAGCCGGATGACGGAGGACGTCACTGCGCCCCACAGAGGACACACACCAGCTCGTAGCCACAGACAACAATATGGACGAGAAAAGACTCACGCGGACAGACTGGATGAGAAGCTACTGAGGCCGAACACACACCGAGCTGGGTTTGAAGTGGCCACCTTCTCCTGACTAGGCCAAAGGACACGTGCTGCTCTGACATGAGGAAAACAGTTACTGGCTGTCGGATGAAGCACAGAGTGGATGGACAATAGACTTGCTCTCATAAAAAGGCACTTTTGACATTGGTTATGATTACTGTAAGAAAGACTTCTCTGAGGACGTTGCTTAGGGGACATCAGCACAGATTTGGATGTGTGAACGTGCACTTTTTCCTCCCCCTCGACCAATGCACACCTCCGTCAGTCCTCCACACTACATGTACAGAGACTATGAAGGAACATTGTGGATTACTTTTGATGCGGAGCTCCTAGTTTTGTCAGGACCGAAGATGCTTTTACTCAGGACGTCCTCCTTTGATACTGATCGAGTCACGAGACATACAGGTCCCACACATAGAAGCCGTCTGATACCTCTTCATCCACATCGAATCGAACTCTCCATGTTGAATTCCACAATCACGTCATCAATTGAGACCATAATTTATGTAAATCTCACTATTTTAACCGTTTGCTGAAAGAAAACTTTCATCGCTGAATGTAAAGACAATGCATATTTATATAGTGAAGACTATAAATAAACTGTTAAAAATCTGTGTCTACTTCTGTTTATCTTCCGAAGCAGTACTTTGCTTTGTTCCCATTTAACATTATATTCTCTTTGTATATCACTGTTTATCATTCATCTGTTTATTATGTTCGAAGCCTGCAATCAGATTCTCAGCAGTGCAACTAAAACACATTTACTTTACAGACACAAATTTACTTTGATTCTCTTGTGAAACAATTTTAATTTACAGGACATTGTCAAATTGCATTACATTTAGTGCAAATAATAACACTTCTGATGTACAACTTAGAAATATACAAAGTATAAAGTGTAGATTACTGAGAAAATATCAAAATAAAAAATGCTTAACGCATTCTTCAGCTGACGTTGCTCTTAGATCTAGCTCTTGTAATTATCAGCAAATCATTGATCCTGATCCTTCGTGACCTCTGACCTCTTTAGAACCAAAATCTGTAGTTCAATTTAAGCATGCAGATCTACTGATTGCAAAACTCCCAAAGCATGATTACGACATGAAACAGAAATCTAGAGCAAACAGCAATCTTGAGGTAAGATGATGTGAAATGCTGACCCTCCCTCCCCTCCCTCCCCCCCGCTTCACTTCAGAGTTGATAAATGCACGTCTGGTGGCGGCTGTACAGTAGAGAGCGCCAGGCGCTAGCATCCCGGGGTCTAAGGCATTATTAGGGGTAGTTTATCAGTCAAAAGGGTGGGAGGCCACTGCACTGTAGTGTGGATGGTGAAATGTTTTGTCAAGACTATGACTGAGAATGTAGGGAGTAGATGACGTCCTGCTCAGCATTTTACAACTTTACCTTCACCTGCAGAGAAGTAGCAGGATTACATTTACAAACGTCACTTGTGACTGGCCAGATTTTTCCCCCTGCTTTTTTGGGGGCTGAAAATTGGTTTAAAAACAACAACTTGAAGTTTGGAAAATATCTCAACTCATCCCTCAGTTTTATATCAACCACTATGGTGCTCATTCGGGAATATCTGTCTATTTTGACAATAAAGGTGAAATATGTGTGTGTGACAAGGCGGTTTAAGACAGACACACACTCACAATCGACCACAACTTATTACCTACAGACCAGTCAACTACATCCTACCCAATTATTCATGATCGGTTTAAATATGGAAAAAAGTTGTTCAAGGTGAGTTCGTTAGGAAAATACTCTTCTTCTCCCACTTCCTTGGACCATTACAGTCATCAAATTCAAGCGCTTAACAGTCAATTCACATTTCTCACATTTGTAAACTAACTGAAAACTTAAGTCCGTTTTCTCTGTACAATACATCGTGTCCATGGTGCTCAGCGAAAAGCTACGTTATAAACAATCTATAAATATAAAGATTTCAAAGCTTTAGGCTCTGACCCTCCATCAAACTGCAGAAGAAAGAGAGAGTCGTCACTAGAGGGACAAAAGAAGGCAAGACAAGAGGAAACACTGTACCACACCTCATCAATTATTTTCCTGTCAAAGTTTCCTGTCTACGCTCCTCCCTTGTGGTAACTTTAGCGACAGCAAAAACAAGCAGCTGTAATACTAGTGATTTGAGCAAAAAACACATAAGTCAGAATGTAGGAAATCATAAGAAATGTACAAAACAATTTACAAAAGAAAAATCGGTAATAACAATTCAAAAAACCACTTTGCAAACTGTTGAATAAACATACAAATGTACCCATGACCAGCAGATGGTCTTACGCCATTAGAAGGTGGCTGGGATTAGAACTAGTGATGGATTAAAGCTGTAAAACCAGTCTCCTCTACAAGCAGGTGTTCTGTGGATGATATGGTGTCCTGCAGGTAGAAATCTGCAAACAGGTGAGTGCATCATCCAGAGCCTGTTCCCTGGACACCATCGTTTCATCAGTGGGAAACCACAGCCCTTCACAAGCCTGAACAAGAAAGTAGATTAAAAGTGAACCCAAATGAAACTAGTTTAAATTCGCAATTTACAGACTTTTTTTTAGATCTGCACCAAATTGCACACGCTCATAAAAACGAGTCCCCTGAATTATTCTCTGAGAAATCCATGAATATGTTGAAAAACACCTTATCTTGCATGGGTTCTTCCTTCATTCATGCCCCGCACCACCCAATTTTTTTTATGAAAATCAGTAAAGTAGTTTGGTTTAATCCTTGCTGACAAACAAGGTAATAATGCCAGATTCTGTACGTCTATCGTCCTTTTCACAGTTCAAAATGTAACATCAAGCAGCAGCCAGGAGATTTAATGACAGTGTACGCAAAGTAAGTTGCTTTTTCATGTCTAAAACAGGATGTTTGAGCTCCTGTTACCTTGTAGTGTTCAGAAGAGGATCGGCTTCCCTGCGGTTTTCTCTTGGACGTAGGAGGTGAAGCGTTTGAGGAACTTGGGATATTCTCTCTTGGCCACAGCTCTGAGAACCGAGGCTGGAGCCCAGCCCCCTGGGTTTACTGTGAAGAGGGGAGATTTTCAGAAACTTTGTGTGCTCACTGATGATTAAACGATGAGTCATAAACCCAGGTTGACCAGCTTCAGTGCTCAGACAGCGGCCCAGGGTGCCCTCTAGTGACTATTTCTCCAAATGCACTCCCACAATGCCTGGCCTCTCTAACAATAAGCCGACTCAGGATTCTTTCTGTGGTGCTGGTGTATGTCACGTCTACAGGATGCGTGTGGGGCTGGGGGGGTTCTTTCGTGTGGTTTTACATATAGTAGTAAGGACTGTGTATAGATGAGAAATAAAAATGTGACCTAAATTGAGAAGAGATTCGGACTCAGTTCTCACTCTAAGGTTGTGTTTTGATTTTAAGGTGCTCATAGGTAGATCATAGTTAGATGGATGACAGTAGAGAGGCTTTGTTTTCTGAGCTGCATAACTTGTCTTGGATACAAGCGGAGGCACATACCATTGGCAACGTAGGTGATCTTACAAAGGATGTTGTCTCTGCTGATTTCTTTATCTCCCTCAGGCGGGCTGACCAGTGTTTGGCAAATCATGGCAACATTGATTTTTGCACGAACACACCTGTTCGTGGGCTGAGAGCAAAACAAAAAATGGTTATGAAAACATCTCACTGTAGTAGATTTGAGAGACTGACTGTTGTGAAGAGGTTGAAAATCATTGTTTCCCCCATTTAGGCTGAAAAAGAGTCAGACATGTTCTGAAGTTCAGTTCCCTGAAATTTCCAAAAGGTGTTGTTCATGTAAACGCAAGTGTCCGAGTACCTGCCAGGCCCCTACAAAAATGACAGAAAATATCTGAGTGAAGAATGTACAGCTACCAAGTGTGTGCTGGAAGAATAGAATCTCAGGATGAACAAGAGGTGCTATACACGTAGAAGACGTAGACAATGTCAACTTGAAAAGACAAGGTTCAAAAGCTTTTGGAGGCTAGGGGCCGACAGTTGAAGTAAAATGCAAACAATAACTTTTTTTTTGGACTTCATGTTTGAAAACTGTTTTTTGAACAAACCCTTGTTTGACTGAGGGATAATTGCAGTTATGCATCTTCAAACTATAACAGTACCAATTAAAAGGTATGAAATTAGGAAAAGTAGCACGTTCATAGAAATGTATTTCAACAACCGGACGCTCATGTTCGATACTGTGTGGTAAGATTAGGTGTAATGCAGTCAGTCATCTTACAAGGGCATTGTCGTGGTCCACAGAGAAGTTGCAAACCAGCCACGTGTCTGGGTCATTTTCATTTGTTGCCATGATCTTCCTCATGGCTGACAGGTAGAGCACATCTCTCTGAGAGGCAGGCCACACTCTCTGAAAAACAAGCATCGGTAACATCAGTCAGGCTTAAAGATTATTACTGATCAATTGTGCAACACGGTTTAAAAACATCAACCAACATTGAGAATATTCACCTTGTGTGTCTGGTAAACTATGACAGCATTATCAGAGAGTGTTTCCACAACGTTGAAATTTTCAATGGTAGCTGTGGGAGGAAGAGCTCAGTCAGGCCACAACATTATAACAGAATGTGTGGATATGATGGTCATGACTGAAATAGTGAACTTACTTTCCCAGTCCATTCGGACATCTGTTTCCCAGAAGTAATGGCAGACCTCGTGTCCTGTCACCCCCTTCACAGAATGTGTAGCTTTTAGAGGATCCAGGACGATACCGTTCTCCTCCACCTCTCTCCTGTACACCTGTTCCACACAGGGCAGAGCAGGAGACAGAACAGATTAGTTTAACAAAGAGTTTCACCTGATGCTTCACAAACGTAAAAAAAACTCGATGTGCATTTAGTTTATCAATTTCAAAGAGACAATGGATAAATGAAACATTTATTGAATACATTTGGTTTTAGCCCAGTAAACTAGATGACTGGAGACAAAGACACCATAAACGGAGGTGCTCTCTCACCTCGCTGCCTTATCAAATTAGCACATTCACCTGAGTGTCATATTTCCATCACAGCTGATCGGAGCCAGACTGATGCAAATCATCTGTCTGTGCTTAAACTGAAACCTCAGTGCCTGAGCTTGAAATACTCAAAAAGGGAAATGATTAGCTTCTCTATACACTCACCTTCATCTCTCCCTCTTCTATTACCAACTGCCAGTTGGCATCTCCACCCATATCCTGAAGAGAGTAAGTCATATGATTCTGCACATTCTCCTCCACCTAAGAGATGGACAGATATTGATTAAAATCACATGTTAGATACTCTTTTGCTATTCTGTCCATTGGAGGACATGCTTTCCAACTGGTTTTGATAACTACATGGGTTCAAACAGAAAAAATATTTCCCTTTCAGAATCTTAAGAATTCTTTGAGAAAGGAAGCCACTGGGCAATATACAAATAAATATTGAATACACAATCCTGCCAAGGGTTTGTTATTCAACATCCCAACGATGCTTTAAGAACACAGTGTATAACCAGTCTGGATTCATGCCTGCACATGCTGTGGAAGTAATGCAAGGTAAGAACAAGGCGGAAATGAAAAGGTTCACTAGATTCCAGCCATGCAACATAAGACTTCTATCAGTGAGATGACGACAACCATTATGTGATGAAGACAAACCACAAAGTCTCTCAAGCAATACAACTTTGTCCAGTTAGTCTTTTAGTGCATCACATCATACTATACTCTTATAGACATGGGTGTAAAACACTACTATAAACAAAGGACTAAAAGCACATGGATTGTCTGAGATCCTGGAGAGACTGGTTAGTAGACATTCTCATGCATTCTCCGACTGTGGTTTAAAAGCAGTAGGTCTTTCTGCATCCCGCTGCAGACAGAGGTGATCTCTGTTGACCAAATACAGTACCTGAGTGCTGAATCTGTGAATGTCATCCGAAGCACTTATTAGCTCAACGGAGGACAGGGAAGAAGAGTGGCTATTGGGCTGTGCACCAAAAAAGAGGTTCGAAAGAGAGAGAAATAAGAAACAGAACCTAAAGAGTTGCTGCTGCAGCAAACCAGAGCAAACAATCACAACCTGCCCAACTAACATTTCACACAGACACGTAATGTTAATCTTAAAATATAGCAAATATAGCACAAAAATCATTGTGTGTGACCACATGAAGCTGAAGGACATATTATAAGTAAATGTTATCGAAGCATCAATTTAGAGAACAACGTGGGAAACATGTTGAGCACCTTGTTGGCATATCGGTGTGTGCCGATGGTGGAGTAGGCGTCTCCGGGAGTAACTGAGGAGGGTCGAGATATCCTGACCTTCTCTGACTGGCACTGAGGGACACAGAAGAGGAGTGTGGTAAGAGATATTAGGAAGACACACACTGAACAACAAATACATGAAAGATCTCTGTGTGTAATGTGTGGAACTGTGCTCAAGTATTTTTTCCAGAAGCAGAAAGAGAAAGATGAGGATGGTAGGAACAACACAATAAGGATTCTAAGGTAAATGTATAAATGTTTTATACATTAAAACTAAAGAGGACATTATGATTGTGCAAACAATTTTTAATCTTCATCAAACCTGCTCCTCTATCTTGTCTTGTCTGTCCAGTGCAGCTTCCACCGCATCAAAGAACTCATCTTCATTGATAAGACTGTTAGGACCCTCCTGTTCAGATGCAACAATAAAAACATGTTGTATGATTTGTAGAACATCCCATGGGAACAGCCCTAATCAAAGAGTATCGGTTCAACTAATAGGACAAAGTGATAACATGACTCTACTGTCGTTTTACCATTTCAAATTCATTCAAATCGATCTAGTTTGACCTCATACCTCATAGTCTGGGCCTCCATAGTGGGACTTCTTCTTCAGTTCATGCATAGCACACTTGTAAGCATCTTCTACCCTCCTCCTCTTCTCCAGTTCCTACACACAGACACAGACATAACAGTGCAGTACGGTTACAATAAACGACTGTGAAAGCATGCAACATAGACGCCAATTAAAATATCTGTGTTGCGGTTAAAAGAGGTCAGCTTATCCTTTACATTCTGAAAATAAACATAACGACTTCAGTGTTGTAGAGCCAGAAAATCTGTGCCACAGTGACAATGCTCCTTTCATCAGATCACAGCTGATAAAGAGTTAAGGAGGAAGAGATGTCTGCCCTTCACAAACGCTCTTCACATTTATACTAAATGTTCCATTTCCTGTAAGATGTAACTAAACCTCCCTTCATGAAAACATAAACCAACAAATTAACTGCCAGATAAACTGCATCAAATATCTATTACGTAAAAGCACGAGGAGCTAATGCATTAGCTATGAAGACTTGGCTCTGGTGAGTCCACTGAACTCTGCTGAGAAAATAAAAAGAGTTCACATTTCAGACAACTTAGTCCCACTGGGATAAAAGCAAGAGCAAACTGAAGCAGTTGTGTCTAAAAGTCCAATGTAAGAGTAAAAAATACCTCTTACCAGACAAGGCTTCAATAGAGGGAAACCAGACAGAAAGAGACACAAACAGAGTCTAAAGGAAGGTGTGGACATGTAACACTTGCCACAAAATAAACAGAGGGTGATCCTGTCGTCAGATGAGTGAAAAAGACAGACGGAGACATACTGCAAACAAGTGGCTGCCCGTCTGTAGGGGGATCCATCTCTGTGCCTGGTACTTGAGCAGCTCTGTCCTCTTTCGTAGCGAGGGCTTCCATAAACTCCGAGATGTCATTTTTGCTTTCTGTACAAATCTGAGCCGGCGTATCCTGTTCCTTTAAGTCTGTGTTTTGTTAGCGATTTCTATTTCCCTACTCCATATTTGCAGCTAAACTTCACACACACACACACACATAACCAGGCAGAGTTAAGAGTGAAGCAGTTTCACCTGAGCGTTCTAGCTGACTGACAGAGAGCTTCTCAGCTTTTGTGAGTTTTAGGGTTGGGCAGCACACCTTCACACACAAGACATAAAAAGTAAAGAAACTGGTCTGACAACATCAGCTGAGCTGATCAGGATGTAAGCATAAGCGGCTCGAAAGGGCGTAACTTTACAGACAAGGCACAAGGTGTGGAGAAGTGTTTAGGGAACTTCAAACAGGTAAAAAAAAAATTAAAAGCTCATTATAGGAAACAGGTGCAGTTTGTGAAAATAATGTGATTAATTACAGCAATTATTGTTACATTTGTAAAACAACAATTTTTACCTCGAGGATCCTTTCCTCTTTCTTAATGCTGGCTAACACAGATGATCTTTTTTAAGACCATCCTGCTTCATTTACCGACAGATCTGAACTACATCCTATGAAATCAAGGGTCGTCAAACATTAATACAGCCAGTACATTTGAAATATAAATATAATCAATAGAGATCACCAGAAACCCATATTTGAATCTTTCCAAAACATCCACTGGGTGTTGACCACAACCTTGTTACCTTAAGGACAAAATATAAAACTCTTGCTCATAATAACCAACTTGTTAAAGACAATAGAAGCAACAATTACTGTAGCTTGTCAGTCTGTGACACAAAGCACCGCCTGCTGACACGCCCACTCAGGAAACTGCCGATGACACTTCAGGGTGACATTTCTTTTATTTACCTTGTCCAATCTCTTCTGCCAGCTGTCCTCTCGTTTGACCATGAGTTCGATGCAGTGGGACAGGGTGGACAGGATTCCAGCTGTTGTGGCCTTGAAGGTAATGGCCTCCCCCTTAAAGTCTATTCCGTTCATGCCTTTGGGGCTGGCAGGAGCAAACACTGGCACAGACCAAATGAAAAAATGTTGGGGCTTTCTCATGGTTTGATTACAAATAAACAAACTATTAGCAGGCCAAGCAAATGAAACAATGAATATTTGTATCTGCAGGATAACTCACGTTTTTCTTTGCTGCCATTGTTGTTGTGATTATATCCACCATCAGGTCTTGTAGTGGTAGGAAAGTCATCGTCATCATCCTCAACTATTGGTATGAAAACAACAGCAATCTTAGATCCATCTTCTATTTATAAACCAACTTAACCATGATAGAAGATAACATGAACACCTAAACCTGGACATATATCGAAAAGCATAATGTTTGTACATTTACACATATTCAACAGGATTAGTAGACATTGTAACTTTTTCTCCCCTCCAAATTTGACAATTGATCAGACAATCCGAAATTTTCTAAAAAAAGTGTCTTTCAGATTTAATTACAGGTTGGTTTAAGCCACATGAGACCAAAGTCGATATAAAAGTGTTTTTTATGGCCACAGAAAGGTTCTGACAGAGATTACACAGCTCACAAAGTGCCCTGTAAGTGAATATTGATTTTTGTTTCTTTTTCAATGATCCCTATCTATCTACTCTTCTCCTACTCTTATACAGCATTTCCTTTGCTAGAAAAAAAAAGATACTAACGCCACCATGTCCACAGAATTTTAAACATAAGCATTTGTGGGTTATAATATCTGTTTTGTTAAAGAAAAAAATTATAAATTTATACCTATGTAAATACTTTGAAAATAAATCTCGGACAAGATACAAGCAATACAAGTATTTATAGCACAGGTTACCTCTGTCTCTGTGAAATTCATCTTTGGAGACGACATCAGCACAGGAGTCAAAGTATTTCTGCAGGGTGTCCACTTGTCTGCACAGAATGTCCCGGAAAGTCTCCATTTCTGATAGTTTCTCATGCAGCCGGTGGCCCTTCTGTGCAGAAACAAAGAGAAGAGCAGAGATGCAAACAACAACTAAAGTAAAAAGTCAACAAAAGGCAGTCTAAGGAAAGAGTAATTTCAGTTAAACTGCGTCAACCATATACGACAATGATGTGAATATCATAAGAAATAGTACAAAATGCTAATTATAATTAATAATATAATTATTAACACTAACACAGTAATGTTACCAGCTTGTCTTGCTCAACTATGTAATTTACCTTGAAGGAGGATGCGGATGTGGCAGACAAGGCACTGGCTGCAGAGGTGAGAGACAACATGGAACCATGACGCCTCAGACTGGTTTCTGAACCATAACCAGACTCAGCCTGAAACCCAGACAAGGCACAAAGAGGGAGAGAATAGAGGAAAGAGTGAGTATCATGATGGAAAATTTGAATAAAGAGAGGAGAAAATATGTGTGGAGAGAGGAGAAACAAAGAGGGGAGGATAGAAATTCAGTAAGAGCTGAAAACACATTTAACAATCTGCCAAATAAAAAGGTCTTATGACAGAGGTAAAGTGAGATCAATTTTATCAGTCGGCAGCAGTGAGTAATGCTGAGCAGCATCAGATCAGGGCCTACACCTACACAAACACAGTCTGTCCAAAGGGACAAACAGACAAACACAACACAACCAGACCTGATACTCGTGGTAATAAATCAAACTGAATCCAATAGTGGACAGATCAAAGCTTGATTAGAGACTTTCTGAGGGAAACATCTATACTGGGACATGTGTGTACTGTCTTACATTATATTAGCATTATAAAACAGATATATGACTGGCCATTAGACACTGCATCATACGTCCATTAAACAGATGTGTTAGGATTGTTGATGCCTGGGAGTGCCAACTTAGCTCAGTGACAAGACTTTATTATACATATTGTAAGAGCACGCACACCCACCCAACCCCACTAATGAAAAATATTACTATTGTTACCTGTTATCCACTACATTACAGGGAAATGGCAAAATCAAACCAAATATTAGAGCCCCACACTTAAATGTATACCTTCACTAATCCAGTAGAAACAGTAACATGGCGCCAGTGTGAGAAGTTTAAGAATTAAATTATTTTACATATAAATCAGGACCCAAACATGCTGTTGGTACGTTCTTTCAGTCTAAATTTATTTGCTTTGGTTTAGTGTGTAATTATCCTCATTTTATTTCAGTAAGGTTTCTGGTGGCTAACTGACATGCAGAGGTTTTACTAAACAGTGAGCAAACACAAGAGGGAGACAAATTACAAAACTGAGGGTGGACACACAAACATGTGCTATAATGAATGTACTACTATGAATGTTAGTGAATAGAAATGAACTCAGTTGAAGATGGTTTATGAACAGGGGATCAGAAAAAAGTTAATTTGCCCGTTAAAGACTGTTTATATTCAATTAATGACCAGTGGCAGGCTGGCAGCTAAACTATGCACGTATGAACTGCAATCAAAAAACTAAACTCCCAAAATGTGTTATATAATTACAAACAACATAAAGGCAGTGCAAAAATGACATGAAATCCATACATTTAAATGAAGATTCAACAATACAACAAATCAACAACATACAACCAATTACTCAACCCAGTCTAAACTAGAAGGGCACTCAGTCAAGTCTAAACCTTCCTCAAGGCCCAAGAGTCCCCTTATGAAACCACATTATAATTCACAAAATCTGGATCATTATTTGGATCTATGACAAAATTCACACACTCAGAGATATCAGTCCCCTAAACATGCCTGATTTTCTTTCATCAAGATCGATGACTGATTGATTCTCTGAGAAGTCAACGAAAATGTTGAAAAACACCATATCTCACAATATTATAGAAAGAGGAGGAAATAATCAGAATCCGTCCCCTCATCCAGCTTTGCACCAAAATGGATCGGCCCAAACAGTATTTGTCTACAAGGTTTTGTGTCCATCCAATACTTTTTATGGAGAAAGACGGCCAGGTAGTGACATAGGTAAACAAATGTTTGACAAGTAGTATTTAGGACTACGGGCTGCTCCTCCAGGGCTGTCAGATTGTATTTGCTGCGATTTATTTTATTTGAACAGACAAAGATATTCATTAGGTTGCTGAAATAATCACTGCTGTATCGCTAGGGGACCACGAGGCAAGCCAACGCACTGCAACGAAAAAACAAAGACCAGACTGTGACAGCCATCTTTTATGCACCGCTGGTAAGCTGCATGACACAACCATGCAAACTAAACACCCACTCATACACAACACACAATATAGCATCTGTGTGAGGGTAATGAGAGGAGTGACCCCAGTGACCACATCTGGGCACACTGCTGCTGAGGAAATCATCTCTTAAGAAAAACACCGGTAGTCCAGCTTACACCCATGCAGCATAAGGTTGATTCACAAAAACATGGTGAACGCTTTCTTACAACCTGCAGAGGAGTTCAATGCTAAAACTAGCCCATCAGTGCTATCAACGGTAAAAACTAAATGCATGTTAGCAGAAAGTGGTATTTTAGTCAATGTATGGATGAGGGCAACTGAAAAGTAACCACTGCCAAACTACTTAAAAGACTTCAGTGATGGATGACAGTGAGAAAGCAGCATGCCAACATGCACCTATATAAGCCCACCATTCTGCCATTCCAACAGCCAAAGCAGAGCAGGACACTGCTGCAGTCCCGGTAGTTTGCTGGCCCCAACATGGCCCTGACGATCCCAAACACGCCCAACGTTCTGATAATTCAGAGGCTCAAATCCAGTGCTCTGCTTTCCCTGGATACAGCTCGCTGAAGCACAAAGGAAAGAAAAGGAGAAGAGAAGCGATACAATCTCAGCTTAGGTCGTTAAGTAAAAAGAAAGAAGCGGTAAGAGAGGGAAAAGAGAGAAGAGGAAAAAAGTCATTGGCCACATCGCGATGAGAGGTGAGGCAGACACTGGCTGCTCGGTGATGCAGAAGAGACGGGAGTGAGCCGAGAGGAAGAGTCTTGTAAATCCTTGGCTGAGCGATGCAGGTCTGCTCTCTGTCACTTCCTCTGCAGACACACACGAACATGGACTCTAAAGACACACTATATACATGCACTTCACTCATGCTGCATTCATTTTTCAACCGACCACACACCCTGATTTGTGAAACCTTTTCATCTTGTCCATCTTTACGTCCCGCACCAATCACCGAGCAAGCAACCTTGACTCTTAGCATTTGCGTGGAAGAGAGAGAGTGAGAGAAGGGTAAAATGAAGTCAGCATGCATGTATTCATGAGAAAGAGCGAGAGGAATGGAAAGACAAGGGCTGTCTGGAGCTGTTTGTGTGCTAAACCACTTAAGTACCAAATGGGTGGATGAGTGCATTATGACAGAGAGAAAGAGAGAGATAGAGGAAGAGAGAGACGGTGTGGGAGGCAGAGAACAACATTTGTTTGGATCCTCTGCTTTGCTTCTATCCACCTCACACTCCTTTCATTCCTTCCTATTTGCTAAAATCCTCTTATGAGGACTGATCTGGTCTGGAAGTAAGAGTCAGACTGTGCCAACAACTCCTCTGATGAAGTGCTGTTAAAAACTACAAATAAATACAAGGGGTTTTCCCCATTCCCCGCCCCTCTAAATCTGACAGAATGGGACAGTCTCCTCAGTATGATCAATGTGTCCCTCTTGATTTTTGTTGCTGTGAGAACGGCTGATAGGAAAAAAATGAATTATTCATCAAGAGCTGCACTTATCATCTGTGCAGTTAGCACACAATTTCCCACCACCAACACAATCACACCCACACATAAAAACACAAATGGACTTGCACAAAAACTCATTTCTTTCCCTTCACAGTAATCAGCCTGATTTTGTTATGCAAATGTTGGTTATCTACCTTTGCAAAGTGTCTTATAGGAGCCATTTAAAATGCTGCAATTATGACTTGTTCAAAATATATTAAACCACATTTCTAGCTGTTAGAAACAGAGATAAAACAAGTGTGGGGTATTCAATATTGGCTAAAACCTAAACTAAGAACCGAGTGCTGGACTCCAAGAGGCTGGATATTTAACTAAAGACCTGTTATTTAAGTCTATCTCACCCTTAATCTGACAAAAGCCAAGAGGACTGTCTCTGCTCTGTTTATATGTGGTATTTTGCCTCCGGTGCTGGAAACCGGAAGTTTCTACTCTATTTCAGAGGAAAATAGAAAGTGTCCAATGTGTAAACGGGGAGGGGTCAGACAATAAATGCAGTTTTTGTTGTATTGTCCATTATAGCATAAACTTAGTCAGAAACTTTTCTGTAAAATGTCTGCAGACGTTCTTGGCTTTGCGCTTTTGTGTTAAATGCCTAGCAACACGAATGGCTTAAGGCTATACCAAATTGATAATTCATATGTTTAATGTCCAAAGAGAAAGATTCTGCTTTAATTTGGTGGGTCTGACAGTCTGTAATTATATAAGAAGTACCTTCATTGTATTCCCGTTTGCACCGTTAGAACTGGCTAGGGATAACAAATGAAAATTTGCCTATAGAGCGAACTCTGGCTCATTCACCTTTGTCTGTTGATTTATAGCAGTAAATAATCAAATCAAATAAAAGTTGGAAATGTAAAAAAAAATAACATTATGACACTATCCAGTTTAAGGCTACACTGGTTCATGGCCTTGTGAGTTCTGAAACAAAGAGTAAACTCTGAAAATAAGTTGGGAACACTCCATGGGGAAAGTCCCTCATTGTCCAGTTGGGAGCAGTGCTGACAACCTCACCTTAAAGCATTAAAGCTTAGTGAGGTTACACAGGGTCACACCCCAGACATAACCCTGGAATACTCTCACAGAGCTGTTAATGGTCAAGCGGGTTACGGCCACTCGCACTCAATTGACATTCCAACGACCAGAAGCATTTATTTAACCATCCATGGCCCCAGTTTTGTTGAGGAGCAGGTCTTAATCAGAGTTCACCGGATAGTGACTGTTTTTCAAAGGTGATGCATTTACCGTGGTCTCTCAGCAAGACAATAAATCAAATGTACATAATTTAGGCACCCTGCACTTAAAGACCCAATGAATTCCTAGCTAGCCAAAGTAATACGAAAACACTATGAATGCTCAACCCAAGTTAATGTACAGTATTGATAAGCTTGTAAGACTTTTGCCGCATTACAGTTTGGTAAGTCGATATTTTCAAGTTGGAATTTCCAGTTGCTGACACCCAAGCTTTCTAGTCGCGTAAAAAAAATATGGCTCTGCGTGTTTTGTATTGTATTTTGGGCTAGTGATTAGACAACTGAACCACCAGCAATGTAGCCTCCTTGCATACAAATATGAAGCAGAGATTTTTGAATTTAATCAGCTCCCTAATGCGTAAATTTACATGAAGAACAGATTTTGTTTATAAATGATAATTTGAATTTGCTTTACTAAATTAAGGCAAATACACTTTATGCTGCCTTTTAGTTTATGACTCTTGATTTACAATGTAAACCACCACTGGCAGCAGTATTGTTCAGTGTGGGACAACGGCCTCTCTAAGAAGTCAGGAGTCAAAAGTAGCAAGTACTCAAGTTAATCATTCTTGAAGAAGTATCAATGTGCTCAATGTGCATCTGAAGGCTGGCGTAACCCGGTCTACTGCCAAGAAGCAATTAAACTCATGACGAGCGAAAACGAGTTCTTCTGACGTCTTCACTGCTGAGATGAATAAAAAAAACTGTCAAACAGCCAAGAATAATGTCTGTCACTGATTTAAAGCTTGAAGAGACCCAAGTCTGAGACATGTTAACTGTCAGTGAAAATGATTATGTGAGAGGAATGAGGGTGGGAGGAGAATAGACTCTATAGAGTGACTCAGCTGACTAGCGGTCACTGGGGCAGTGAGCTATCTTCAGATGTTCAACTGAACAAATATTGTGGTGAGCGGCGAAACAAAGTTACACTTTTAAGTGGTAACGATTGGTTGATACGATTGCAATTTCAAATCCACTCGCTATCACTATAGGTAGTTATACAAGTGTTATTTTGTGTGACGCGCAGTGAATTCACTCGCTACAATGTGACTGAGTCCTTCAGGACATACTGTTCACATCATCAGTGAGCATATTTGTTTTGTTGCGTGATCTGTGAAAAAAGTACCTTGTGTTTTTATGAATACCAGAATGATAAAGGTATAAAACATCGCGAAATAAATAATGTGTAAAATGCCCAAATACTCCCTATCCCACGCCAAGCAGGCACCTTTAAGCTGTCCAGACATCTGAGAAAAAAATTTCATTATTGTCTTATCAAAAAATGTATTCTGAATGTTAATCAGCTTAGTATTCAGCACACACTAGTACAAACCTTGTAAAACTAACAACAAAATGATTGAGGTATATTTAGATGTAATCAGCTAGTTTTTGACTATTATTTCTGTTGCACATATAATGAAGGTGTCTATGCACGCGTTTATATTCCGATCTTGATAAAACAAAGAACTAGATACTTAGATACTATCTACAATCCCATCTGATCTATTTCATCGCATAATGTCTAAGACACATGATCTTTGTGTAATAATTCTTACAGCAACCCAGGCGAAGCGATCCAGCCTTGTCAAACAAGACACCCACACAATGCACATAAAAACCTAAATCCAACCTTTGTCACAATAATCATCTGAACCACGGTAAGCCATGAAAACACAGTTTTAAATCTGCTTATTTTGAGAAACCATACATCATTCGTTAGATGTCCTTACAGAGTGAGCAGCTGCCTGGTATCTGATGACAGGGGATACCCCCACCTCAATACCTCACTCCTCAGATTCCTCAGATTCCCAGGGTAAAGGGCTCTGTGTTAGAATGTGTGTCCGAATCTCTGTCCAGCCACACCCAGCTCACTGAACAAAGTAGATACCCTGTCTGCTCAGAACAAACCGCCTGAACCAAAACTGAATACCTGAAATAGGTGAATCATTTTCATAGCCAAAAAAAACTCACATTACAAATATTTGTTCTGTTACTTGATGAACACCAAGCAAATCAACAAACAGTATCACTGGGACTGGTTTCAGACTCATTCACTATCTGCAGTATCACATTTTCTTGTAAGAGTAATGTAGCTGACTTGCTTACAGGTATGAAAAATTCCCCAAAAAGTCTGTATGACGAGCAAACCCAGGATTTAGATAAAGAAAGTCTGTTTTCTCTGTTGAAGATTAACAAAAGCGAGCTTCTCACCTTGTGCAGCTCTATCGACTCAATCCATTCGAGTCTCTGTTCGGGATCTTCAGCTCGGAGGTACCAAAGGCTGTCGTTCACGCTGATGTCAAAACGACACTCGTCAAACTCATGAGGCTGCACAGAAAGGAGAAGAGGTCATTAATAGTTATTGGACACAGTGTGTGAGACAACTCAGGAAATATGTCCACCAAAAACCAAATATCTTTTATTTCAAAATCACAATGTAGCATTTTCCCCAAATTCTACAAAACCACTGGGGAAAAAGGAGCAAAACGATCCTGCAATAACTCCCCTCAAAATGTGTCTGTCTGTTTACGACACTGAGTGAATAGTGATGACACATTCTTGAAACACATGGATTAAATCAGTGGCAGAAAAATCTCTGCCACACAATAAACAGGAATCTTAATTAAAAGCTGCTGCATTATGTCTCAAAGCACGACCCTAAACGACCGCAGCAGAGCAGTGCAAAAGAAACAGATATTCTTCAGGCGTGCCTTCATTCGATCCTAGGTCATCATACCTTTTCTTCTACTCTTGGGCCAAATCTTTCAACTATTCCACTTTCCTGCTCTGCAATGCACCCCACCCAGCTCCAAACATTGACTGTCACCCAAACACATGCAACAAAGAATTTCCCCGTTTCCTCCGAGACTGGAATTTAACCGCTGCACTCCACCGAGGAGACTCAGGAGAGATCTGCTCTGCAAAAATTTTCCTTATACGAAATACGACGCAGTTGAATCTACTCCCCGTTTTTCTCCTCGCTTGCGTCGAGACTACAGCTGCTCTGTCAGCTGACAAAACCTCATGTTGCCCACGTTTAATTAGATTTGCTGAATGATGCTCATGTGCTGCTTTACTTGCCGTCAGTGACAATGGCGACATACACCGCAGCTATGAACACACAATGTCAGCCTCCATAGCTTCATGTAACATTGTCTAGACACTGGTGTGAACGTTTTTCACTTATATATCTGGGATGCTGCTGAGGACAAGTGATTTTCTCTACTTTCAATTACAGCCTCAGAGATAAAGCTCCCCCATAGAAAGGTATAACATAAAAAAATCCCCTCCAGTTACAAAATTTCACTGCAGAGAGGGCACACCACAGCTACCTCAAGTGCATCCAGGTGTGATGCCATTACTGGTGAGAGAAAACCCAGTCTATCTTACTGTGCTGTATCAGACACGGCCCATAAACCTCTGCTTTACAATCTAGTTTATGCCTCATTCTTTCGGACTGGAACATTCTCCTTCCCCATACGTAAGCACTACTGTATATCTATGCTGCACTGCCTGATTTTCCTGTGGCATCCTCAGTATTAGGAATGAGGAGGTCTTTAGTCAAATGCTGATAGTCACAGTTCACAAAAAGAACATCTAATAATCAAGTTTGTTTCCTTCTATTAGCAGTCTTTAAATTGTTGTGTTCCATGAAAGTTTGAACTTTAGTTAAAATAATATCTGACAAATTAACCATCAATATTCACTATTACTTAAACAAGAGTGCTGTGAGCAAAATATATATAAGAAAACACTGAAGCTTTGACAAGAGCTTGAATTGATGTGAGCTTTAGGAAATGGGTCTTGGTTGTTGATACCAACATTCAGACAGTAACGTTTCCACCACGTTTGCCTCCATACGAGGACATTATGGTGTCTGTAGCCTCACATGACAACAGACTTATTTTAAGCAAGAAGAGTCGCAAAGTTTCTGCATTCCAGACTCATCACACCCAAGCCTTCTTAAACAGCACTGGCTTCAGATATTTAGGAAGTCGGGAGGGCTGCTAAGTTGTGGCAGTGTGGGTTATATTATTACTACTTAAGTGTTAATAAACTGTGTAAGCTCCTAGTTAGCCTACTTTAACAAAATTACTAAACACTGAGGGGCATGTGGAGTTTCATTGAGGTCTGTACAAACGCAGGAATGCTCACTCTGACTAGAAGAAACTAACAGTAAACTTTCCTGTCACAGTAAAACCATTAGTTTGGCCACTGTACTTCGTAGAAGCATGCTCAGAGAAAACAGTGAATATTTAACCAGGGTGTAGGATTTCAGCCAATTTCACCAACAGGAGGCCTGCGGAGGACACAGATCCAACCACTGCAGTGTATGTGGTTGAAGCGTAAATTTTAACTGTAGGGAATGCCGATTTAAGGTAGCCTTTGAAATGACTGCCACAGGGGGGGAGACATGCAAGTGTGCTTGAGCAAGACTGCAACAGCCTCATTACTAGTTAATGTTTACTTTTTTATCTTTGAAGGAATACAAGTTCAAGTCCACGTTGATAATAGGGAAAGACGGGATGAAAACATCCTCAAGAGTAACCCTACGTGTGATACCCCATGTGACAGCTTTTATAATCTAAAATCCATGTAAAATGTCGAATTGGTACGAACTGAACACCAGTCCAGCATTTGATTTGAAAATTTAGTTAAAAGTGAAGAAAAACCAATTAACACCCATTAACAACCGGCTTTTCTCTGCATCAGGGATGGATGCAATCAACATTTACTCTCTGGTTAAATGACTCTGCAGTACACACAGGTTTTCAGCAGCTCCGTTCGGCAGCGATGGAAACGGGACACTCGTGTGAGAATACTTTGGCAAGACACCGAGGTGAGGAAGTGCCTCAGGTTTTGGTGAATTTGTGACATTGATTGAGGTTTTCCTGCATTTAAAAAAAACCTGCGAATACCCTGTGTGGTGGATGTGAAAATGTGAGATTATTGGTTATCAGGATTGGCCATGAGAAGCAGGTACTTATTGGTATTGGTTGTAAAAAATATCCATATCGTGCATCCCAAGTGCAGATATCTGGGCATGAGAGAGCAGATGAGTAATATTCCTTCCTGGAACCATGTAAATACGTACAGTGATGACAGCCTTGCTGAGGCACAGGGACCCCCTGCAGCCGTACTCCCGTTCATCCTCCGACTTGTAGTAGCTCAAAGTGTTGTTCTTCAACACAACCCATCGGTCCTGCCATCCGTGGATGTAATTTGTCCACTGTGAAGGAATAAGAGGCAGAAGACACAATGTGTAGTAACACGTTGGAATCAACAGACCATATGTCTAAATAATAATAGTATGAATAACAATACTACATTTTGTTTCACTGAGCCTTTCTAGAAACCCAAGGACACCTTAAACTCTGTCATACATAAACATATGAATAATTCAAGTTTAATTAGGATTAGGAGACACAAACGCCTATCAATACATCACATGTACCAAAAGATCAAGGTTATAATCCCGTTAAGAGGCAAAGAATCATAACACCACATCATATGTGAACAGTGAATACAAAAGTGAGTTAAAGCAAAGGTGAGAAACTGTGGGGGATAGATAAGATGTTATGTGCATGCAGTGATTCTCGAGTCAATATCCTCTTTGCCTTCACACCAGCAGCTCAAAGTTATTTCTGCAGCCTCCACATGCTAAAGTAATTGACCTAACGTTACCTTGCTCAACACGCCTCCATGCTCCGCTTGCTGCCCAGATTCCGGGTCCACATCCTCGTCCGAACCGGACGAGGAACTCTTCTCGGACATTTAAATCGGAGATGCGAAGCACAACAAGGGATTCCGCTGGGATTCTGGCTCGACGCTAGCTGCTGGGTTTTAGACACCAGCTCCAGCAGCGTCACAGTCCAACCTGCTGACAGATTTAACTTTAGCCCCAACGCCACTGAAAACAACGTCAAGTGGGCGAAACAGCAGCGGGATAAACGTAAATTACACTCAGTGCTCCAGCCGAAGATGGTAGCGGGCTGCAGCGGAGCAGAGTCTCAACTTCACGGGGGCTTTGCAAGCTTTGTTTTGAAACTGACGTCGAATGCCAATGAGACTAGCTAGTTAGCGTTAGCTGTCAAACGATGCCACTAGCTAGCGTTAAGTTAACGGGCAACTTGTGAGCGCGCTCGTTAGCTCCGCTCGATGTGCAGCTCTCCAGAGTGAAGGAGAGACAAGGCCGCGGTGTTAACAACGAGCCTGAACTTCAGCCGACATGTGACAAGGCTCCGCGGGTTGCTTCCCTGCTGTAGTTCCGCAGCTGAGTGAGCTGGAGCGCAGGAGGGACGGGCTCGTGTTCACTGGGCTCCGGGGGCTGGGAGAGCTGCGGCCACGCTACACTGTGTACCTACTGGGAGAGAGACGTCAAGCTGGGCGGAGTCACGGCCGGTGCGGCTCATTCATCCCTGCCCTCAAAGGCATTTCCTTTTCATGTTTGGGGGAAAGGAGCAACAGTAAAACCGCTCAGATAGGTACCATAGATTATATGGTAGGTAGATTCCTTTTAAATTAAAAAGTCTGCTCCTTAAATTTGCATTTTTATACATTAAGGATGATTTGTGTCTGACTTACCATGCAAAATGATTCTATTTTGAAAGGGAAACACCGGAAACTAGATTTTTATTTTATCTAACTTGACTTCGACTATGAAAACAGCTGAATTTTCCCAAGTGCGTTTTGTAGTTTAAACACAATATAATAATAATATAACACAATAAATCCCAGTGTGGATCTGCGTGAACTGCTACAGTTTCATTTATGGACAATTTCCAAAATATTTCCTCCCCAGTAACCAGCTTTTCAGAGTGAGCTGTGCACATTACACACATTTATATCACCACAAGAAATTACCACTAATATCAACTCATAAAGCCTGAAACTAGAGTGTTTTAGGTAAAATTAAATAAATAATAATTTCCAGGATTAAAAGAACCCCCTAAATAATTTATTAAAAATAATGTACTTATTTAAGACAGAGATCCCACGACTCCCTGTAACCACAGGAGGCCGCTGAAGAGAAACTAGATATTTCTAAATTCAGACTATCGATTAGTAATAGTAGTGGTAGTAAATCTTTTAATTTCATATTAACATTGGTCTCTGGAAGCTGCTCGAGTTTGTAAATATAATCTGTTTAATAAAATAAAATAAATTGGATTGGAAACTTGATTTCAGTGGACCATGTTCATGTTGGGTTATATTACTTGATTCATTTGAAAGAAATTTATCATTTTTTGTAAAACTTCTCTAGATGGCACGGTTGTCATATCAAACGCACATTCAGTAAAAAAAATCTTTAACTTTAAATTATTCATATATATTATGTATATATAACTTATATACAGTGTTGTGCAAGTTCACACCTCTCATGAACTAGTTCAAAGTTCAGTTTATACAAGTTCACCATTTAAATACTGAACTAGTTCATAGTTCAGTTCATTTCATAGTTTTAAGGTGGAAATTGAGAATGAAAGATGAACTTAACTTGTTAAAGAAAACCTTATCCATCACTACCCCTTGCCTTTATGGAGGACCATACATGACTTAAGTAAAAATAAATAAATAAATAAATGTATAAATAAATACATAAATAAATAAATAAATAAATAAATAAATAAATAAATAAAAAAGGAAATAAATTAATTAATACAGAAATAAATAAATAAATACCTTAATAACTATGGAGGACCATACATCACTTAAGTAAAAATAAATAAATAAATAAATGTATAAATAAATACAGAAATAAATAAATAAATAAAAAAGGAAATTAATTAATTAATGCAGAAATAAATAAATAAATACCTTAATAACAACAACAATGTCAAAATAAATGTCTTAAATATATTTGCACATTTATTTATTCCCTGATACAGTTCCTTTTCATTTGAAGTGTCCTTATGCTAATGAGAAAGGCGGGCCTAACCGCAGTCTCATGCAGGATTGGTCACAGGAGTGTAATGATCCAGCCCTACTACTGGTGTCCAGTAGCTGTTTGCAGCGTTGAGCCAGTTCACACTTAAAATGAACTAGTTCAAGTTTAGAGGGTTAGTTCAGGTTATTTTTTATTGGGATGATTTAGGTGTCGGTATTTAATTTATAGTGGAAGATATTTTGCAATTAACAGGAGAAATCCTGCCAATTTTAAGAATTCTGTATATTGCCTGCTTGAAAATGGGAAAGAGTGGGATGCGAACCCGGGACTTGCCAGCTACAGAACTAACGCTCCATCGACTAGGCCACACCATAGGGCCACACCGCCTGCTGATTGTCGTGAGGACCTAAGCACACTAACAAGATGGACAAATTATCGTGTGTCTGTGTCCGTGTCATTTAATGCTGCTTTTGATAAACACTTCAGAGAAAATATTTTCTACTTTACTACATATATTTGACAGCCTTACTTAAAAGTTATTTGTATATTTTTGGCTTTTAGATACTGGATGATTTAACATACTTTAAAAACCTATTGTTAGAGAACCCAGTACTTTTGCAACCTTGTCTTCGGACGAACACGAATCACAGTCTGCTGTGATGTCCTGAGGCTGCCCCCTGCTGGCTGCTGGGTAAATAGTGTGAAGCTAATGAGGTGTTTTATAAAGATGTGATCGAAAACGTCAGACCAAGTGAATCCACTTTATTTCACTATGAACAGAAAAAAAAGAAGGGAGTTTCATTTCACTTCACAACAGTTCCTCCTAGCAGCATGATGCATACAGAGAGATGAATAAATACCTACTCATTTTAGCAGCAGAGTAGGGACATTTGCTGATGTCACCAGCCGTGGCTCCGTGGACAGGCAAGCAAATATTAAATTATCAGGTGCACAATTCAGAAAGCACCGCAAAGTAGAGGAGGAGAATAAAGAACAATATAGAGGTAAGAATCACCCCGATTGTGGACATCATTAATGTTTATTTGTGTCGACATGACATGATATGCTATCAGTACAGAACTCTTTTGATATTTTTTATTATATATTTGTATTGTTTTTTATAGCTTGCAAATTTGTCTGCCTGTGTGTGCATCTGTCTACAGTCCAAACGTTATTGGGTAGGAGTGTCGGAGTTACGAACAGGAAGTGTGTCGTGTTCGCTGGACTTTAATAAAGTTACACATAAAGAGAGAAGTTTCCTGTCATCTACACGCGAGGACGCCACAATTTGAACGTGTTCACCGTTCAAATTAATTATTTGTCATTGAGTTGCGTTCAGTTAATCGTTCTCATAAAAGTGAAGGTGTTAAATGAACGCGTTCGTTCATGCACAACACTGCTTATATCCTATATTTATATATAGCGAGTCATTCGAATAAGCCCCGCCTCTTCCGTTGATGACGAGTCTATGCGGAAGTGCAGTCGTTTCAAAACATGTAGGGACACGATCGTCAGACAGACTCAGGAGATCCACTGTTCGACAGCTGATACATATTAATATTGATATATAAAAATTGTTGATTTTGATTTACTGATGGTTATTGGATCGAGCTGGAGAAGGCGCTCATATGACGCGAAACCCAGCAACGTTGTCTTACAGCTTTATCTGCTAACTTTAGAAGAGAGTTAAGATCGATGTACATTGGACCATACCGGCAGAAAAACAACTATTTTCACATTAAAAGACATTTCTACAGAATGGAGAATGGGGTCGACTCCTCCAAAGGAGAGGGCTTCCTCTCCAGAATGGCTCTCAACGACAACAAGGCTGGTATGGAGGGTCTGGACAGGGACAAGATCAACAAGATCATCATGGAGTCGTCCAAGGTAAACTCAAACAAGTCAAAGTCACTTGTTCAGTTCGTTCAAACACACATGCTCCCAGTGATCAACACAGACTCAATTGTGTTACCAGCATCATAGTTAACTAAGGTATGTGTAGAAAAGTACAAACCAGGCTCTCGTGAGCTGTGGAAGACGTGTGATGTCCACTGTTACAGATTGTGTCCAGCCTTGTGTGAAAGTCCCATATCCCCAGAGTGATGACACAGTCCTGGAACACTGTAGCTTTTCACCGTGTCTGTGCTGCAGGATCTGTAAATCCTGTGATTCTGTGTTGTCCTTGTTGTTCTGCTGCAGGGATCGAGGTTTTATGAGAATGAGCGGAAGAGAGAGCAGCAGGTGAACCAGCGCATTGAGAAAATGATGCTTCAAAAGGCACAGATCACAGATCAGCAGCTCAAGACGGCTCAAGCTCAAGTAAGACATGTTATGGCCAGTAACTGGTGACGAAGGCTTTGGTTTCTTTGATTGTTATTTAAAACACACAAGCAGACAAATGGGATCAGGGGTAAAGCCTACATTTCAAACATCGCGCTATAAGTGTTTGTGATCAAATCTCTCGGTGCAGGTGGACAGGATGACCGCAGCGCTGGAGAGGGGTCGTGATCTAAGCCGTGCGATTGTGCATGTGGACATGGACGCTTTCTATGCTGCTGTGGAGATGAGAGACTGTCCTGAGCTGAAGGACAAACCCATGGGTGTAGGATCCATGAACATGCTGGTAGGTTGATATTTTACCTCGGAAATAATCTGTATTATGACCCAGTTTCTTTTTTTTGCTAGCTGTGTAGGTGCACCAGGTATTGAACATGTCCAGAACACATTTAACAACACAAGCAGGTCAGGGGAGAAATGGTAATTGTTAAATATAAACTGCGATTTTCTGAACTGCAATTCATAACAAGCAGTAATTGTCATCATGGTTGAAATATTTACTCCGTCTTCATATATCTTCAAAACATAGGTCATATCCTTACTTTGTAGGAATAAGTCATTATCACTTACTTAATTCTTAATGTGTTGAATTAAGTTCAGAATATAATAATAAATTTGAGATCATTGATTTCAAACGTAACCAAATTTAACATTCAAACAAGAGTTTTGTACCAGTTTGCCTTCCCTATGTAAAAGTGCTTTATTTGGATCTCACACTTTCTTTTTCAGTCAACATCTAACTACCATGCCAGGAAGTATGGCGTCCGAGCTGCTATGCCCGGCTTCATCGCAAAAAAACTCTGCCCTAACTTAGTCATTGTTCCAACCAACTTTGATAAATACAGAGCTGTGAGTGAGGAGGTAAGAGCAATGCCACAACACACACACACACACACACATACAAACACATATATAAGCTCAAAAACAGCTCTATGCAGCCCTTTGTGGCTTCTTGCTTAAACTAACAGGTGCTCATGAATGTGTTTCCCTCTGTTAGATCCGGCAGATTTTTGCCGACTATGACCCTCACTTCCAGCCAATGAGCCTGGATGAAGCCTATCTGGATTTTACAGACCATCTGGACCAGAGGCAGAGCTGGCCGGATTCCTCTCGTACACATCGCTTCCGCCCCACCAGCACTAACACAGGCAGGACTTAATTATACGAAAGTTATTTTATGGTGTGATCGTTTTTTTTATTAGAATTTATTTTTAAATAGGATAGAACACGTTTTGCATTTCATCTGATTATTGTATGAAACAATTTCTCTTCTGTAAAAAGGTGAAGATCAGATTGAGATTCACCGAGAGGCAACTCCAGAGGTGATCGACTTGTCTCCAGTGCTGTTTGAGGACAGCCCCAGCTCCTCTCCCTGCTTGCTGGGCTCTGACGCTGCTGGTAGTGGTGGTGGTGGTAGTGGTGGTGGTAGTGGTGGTGGTAGTGGTGGTGGTGCTTCCGAGGTGTTTGGGACGTCTCTGGAGGAAGCTGTGAGAGAGATGCGCTTCCGAATTGAGCAGAAGACGATGCTGACTGCCAGTGCAGGTGAGGGGAAAACTAATCAGGTGTGATTGTTAAAACTCCATCCTTTATTGTTTCTCTTTATTTATAATTACTTTCCAGATTAATTTGTCAATATCACGTTTGTATGCATCACCTCCTCTTACTCATCAGTGCCCTGTTATATTTGATCCTTTTGCTTTTCTCTATGAGTTCTACAGTAGTATTAAAATATAAATTCTATTCAGGTTTTCCTCCTTCCAGCCACAAACTTTGCTGTGTAACCAGGGATTCTGCAGGTTTCAACAAGTTCAATTTAGACTTTAAGACCTTTTTATGATCACTTTGAACAAAATTTAGCGCGACAAATTTGAAGGAATATCATAGTTACAGAATATCTTTACACTTCCCCATAACTGAAGATACACTGAAGTAAGCAGGTGGAGAACAAACCTCAATTAAAAACCACAGTACTATTGCAAACTACAAGTAGATACAGTCGGAATTGATAGTCTCTATATAACCACAGTCACTCTCAGTGCACTCGATTCAATTCTGGCCGGTATGTTAATAGACTATCGGTTATTAGTTCCACATTGGTCTTTTTTCTAGTTTTATTACAGCGTGCTAATATCTGTATCACTGAGAAACCTAATATTTTAACATATTTAAATTATTAAAATTCATATTGCTGAATTTTGGACTTTTATACCCCTGCGGAAACTCTCTGTAACTCCTTCTTTACAATAACAAAACTGCTCAACGATAATAATAAAATCTGCAAAGTATGTCTTGATGTTTAGAATTATGATCAACATTATGCACATGTTTTACCAGCTGTTCATCTGCAAACACGCCTCTCAGTCACATTACTCACTCTCCCTAGGCATCGCTCCAAACATGATGCTTGCCAAGGTGTGCAGTGACATGAACAAGCCCAACGGCCAGTACAGACTCCCGTCCACCAGAGCGGCGGTCATGGACTTCATCCAGAATCTTCCAATTCGCAAAGTACAGTGCACATTGATTGCTCAAACGAAAACATAAACAGAGCCTTGTGGGGTTGCCGATAAATAATTATGGAAAGATGTCAGAATGTAATCATGAGTTTTTGTGATTAATGATGTGCTGCTGACGGGGAAAAGGTTGTTGAAAGAAAATCTATGCGAATATTCAAAAATAGTGGAAATGTTTTTGGGTTTTCCTTCAGGTGTCTGGGGTCGGGAAGGTGAGTGAGAAGATGCTGAACGCCCTCAGTGTCAGTAGCTGTTCTCACCTCAGACAGCAGATGGTGCTGCTGTCGTTGTTGTTCTCTGAGACAGCCTGGCACCATCTCCTGCAGGTTTCCATGGGTCTAGGCTCCACATATATACAAAGGTAATGTCTGTTTATTTGATCAAACTCAACACAACCGATTAAAACAAAAGAAAATGTCAGAAATAGAGATAACTCTCATGGTCTTTGCTTTCAGGCACGAAGAAAGAAAAAGCATGAGCACAGAGAGGTTTGTTTTAAAAAAAGGCATAAATTGACCCTGACAGGGTTTAATTTATTCTTTTGACATCTGGCCTCTGAACTCTTATTCCCTTTATTGTGACATTGTATTCCTACAGGACATTCAGAGAACTCAATACAGCTGAAGAGCAGTTTTCTTTGTGCAGGGAGCTTTGTGAAGATTTAGCACAAGACATGAAGAAAGAGGACCTGAAGGTAATGAATGTCAGAGCCGGTTTCTTGATGCAGTAACACTGAGCACATTTTCTGTACTAGCAGGGAGAGTGAGAACATACAGCATTTGATCTTAGACACTGACCTGGTTACATCAGCCATGCATGTGGTTTTATTTTATAGCTGCAGCAGACTGAGCTCAGCTGGGTGTTGCCTCAGAGTTCTAGAAGAACAGTCTCAAAAGAAATAAACGACAGAGTGAATTTGAACGCTACAAAATCAGGGTTTTTGGTAAAAACAAATCCCATTCCAGGCCATCCTAGAATTGCCCTGTTCCAAACCAAATCTCCAACTCTTTTCCAAATCGATAAAGATAGGACGGGATGGCCCCAGCGTGGCCATAACCCCCCTGCCTGGGTCCCGATGTGGCCGTGATAGCAGGGAGGAAATGGAGGGCCATTAAGGAAACAGCAGGGGCTTCTATCAGCCTCGGAAATGTCTCCATAGGACATGATCACATTACATGAAAACGCTTTGTGGCGTGTTACAAAAAGCATTCTGACAAATAAATCGCTGATGCGACAGATTGTACAGGTTTATATCTCTTCTATTTATGTCCCATTGGTTATGTCACAGCTGAAATTATCATAACATTGAATTTTCTTCATTTTAGGGTAAAACGGTGACGCTGAAGCTGAAGAACGTTAACTTTGAGGTGAAGAGCAGGGCGCTGACGCTGCCGTACGCTGTCGCCACAGCAGATGACATCTTTGCTGTTGCTAAGGACCTACTGAAAAGCGAAATAGAAACTGAAATCCCCCAGCCACTCAGACTGAGGCTCATGGGTAATAAGATTTTGCAATTAAACTGACATATCAATTAATATAACTGTCTTGAAATAAATCAAAATGTTCTGTGACACGCCCGCTTGTGGAAGCGATAACACGGTCGGCGTTCATTTGAGAGTTTTCTCCGGATCATTTGTTTTTGTGCTCGTAGGTGTTCGAATTTCTGCTTTTGTTACCTCTGATGACAAAAAGCCGCAGCAGAGGAGCATCATTAGCTTTCTTCAACCAGGCAAGACAGACTCCGATGGCTGCGTCAAAGCAAAGCAGCAAAAGCCCGAGAGGGACGATCTCTGCAGGGGCTCCGTCCAAACCTGCACCGTCGACTGTTGTCCCCCGACGCAGAAACAGGAGGAAGTTCCCTGGCAGAGCAAGAAAAGGGGGTTAGAGGGAGGCCGGACGGGTGAGGAACCCCAACTGTCTTTCTTCCAAAGGGCCCAAGAGAAAAGATTACAACTGCAGGTGGCAAGTTCAAGCACACATGTGGAAGGACACAGGGAGAATCCACCTGTAATTACCTCCTTAGAGTCTGATGGTGAAAATATTCTAGAGCCTTCAACAAATGCCTGCACGAATAGCGACTCTGATCTCATGGAAAATGAGCTGGAGGCCAAAGCATCCACATCAGACTGTGGTGCCTCAGTGTCAAAGAGCTTCACTTGTCCAGTGTGTTTCAGGCAGGTGGAGACAACAGATTTAAATGCCTTCAACAGACACATAGACCAGTGTCTGAGTGGAACCTCAAGAGAGCCCCACCAAAGCACAGATCCGGACTCAGAGTCAGATTCGGACTTGGAGAGTTACCAAAAAGAACGTGAGGTAAAGGGAATGTGCAGGGAGGAGCGTGAGGTCAGAGAGCTGGAGGCGAACACGGTCGATCTTCAACACCAACACAGCTTGAAAACAGATGATTCGATTCAAACTGTCTTGTCGAACATTGAGAATAAAACTGCTACCTCGCAGCAGTTGTGCGGCGTCCTCATGTGCCCGGTGTGTCAGCTGACCCAGGACACAGACGACCTCACCGTCTTCAACCGCCACGTCGACCTCTGCCTCAACCAGGAGGTCCTGAATGAGCTGGGGGGACGCACGTCATCGCCCATAAATCCTCCTTCAGTAACAAATGGCAAGGCCACAGGTGAGTGTGTGTATATCAAACACTTAATCACTAATATCATGAAGCACTTTTATTGTGGTTCATCAGTTTTGCTGCATTTTGTGTTTTTGAGGTTTGTCTGTATTTAAACTTATGGATCGACACTCTGTCAATATTTATTAGAGCCTGACTGATTTATCGACTGGCCGATTAAAAACGAGCTGATATGAGCCCAGACATATCAATGACTGTGCTCATAATTACTGATGAGTTTATTTTACAGAATACACAATGCAGATGAAATGTGCTTTTATCGCTATATTTCACGTAAAAAAAAAATGGTTTTCCTCAATCTAATCTAAGTTCTATATTAGTTTTTTCTTTTTCTTTATAGTTGATGGGTAGACTTGAAAGCCTCGATTACATTTTCTTGACATAAGGGATTGAGAGGGACTCATAGTTATCATTGCCAATTTTTCTATATATATGTATATCAATCAATCAAATTTGATTTGTGTAGCCCACATTCCCAGCACACAATTTGTCTCATGGGCTTAATATAATGCAAGATCCTCTGTTCACAACCCAACCAGAGTGAGGAAAAACTACCCAAAACCCATCACCTGGAGTGAAACAAATGTAGAAACCTTAGAGAGAGCCACAAGTCAGGGATCCCTCTCCCTGGACATAAGCCGATATATTAGTATTTGAAGATTTTTACTTCTCAATATTGATATCCGCATAAGCCCCCAAACAATCCACATCAGTCGGACAAAAATGCAAAAATCTGTGCTGATGATAGATCCTGTTAGTTACGTCTATAAGCTGGGGCTGTGTGATTTGGGGGGGGGGGGGCTCCCTTTTCCCCCGATCTCGGAAATGGCAGAATCACTTTCTCACCTATTCATTTCCTACAATGAACTGCACCCATGGTTGCCTCTTAAACAATCCTGCCTCAGAGATTGCTCTCCTAATTTCCCTGAGGAGGTTCTGTAATTGTGTACTTCCTCAGTGGATGTCAATTTTTTTTTGTCAGACAAGAGATACAAATTAAAAAAAAGGTTTCTATCCATCTGTTCCTGTTCACAGAGAGAGGCTCACTCCTGCCAAGGCAAGCAAGTAAAGGCAAAAGCAAAAGGTGAGACTGCTTCATCACACGTGGCTGCGGCACAAAATAGCAGCACATGACATTTAGCATGTCCCATATGAAAAGATATATGAGTTTGCAGTAGTGCCAACATGTTTTAATCAAAATGTTGATTTCATGGTCATTTAGACAGGACTGTCCTTCCTCTCCTCCATCGAAGAAGACTAAAGGCTCCGGTCCTGTCAACACCATCGACAGGTTCTTCAGGTGACAACATGCGCACATCCTTATCGAGGGGATACCAGGGGAAGTTTTCTCCACGTTCCCTTGGTGTCACTGCACAGGTTTCAATCGTGCTGTGGACTCTCCAACTCAAAGTGGATGTCCCACATCCATCCCTCCATCATCTGCACCACTTCTCATTTGAGGGTCAAGGGGGGGAGTTGGAGCCAATCCTAGCAGACAGTGGACTAGAGGCAGGTTACGCCCTGGACAGGTCAGCAGCATATCCCAGGGCCAACATACAGAGACAAATTATTCAAGATTCAAGAGTTGTGCACAACAATAACATTCACACCTACGGTCAGTTTAAAGTCTCCAGTTAACTTACTCCACTCTGCAAGTCTTTGGACTGTGGGAGGAGGCCGGGGGAGAAAACCCACGCAGACACGGCGAGAAAATGCAAACTCTTCACAGAAAGACAACGGCCGAATCAGGATTCAAATCTGGGAACCAGCCTGCTGTGACACAACAGTGCTAATCACCATTGATCAAAAACATACGGTCTTAAAAAAAAAATGCTTTTGTATTTAAAATCACTGAAATAAGAAAATACGCATTTGCACTAATAAGCCTTGACAAACACCATCTTTTGTTTTAAGTCTTTCAAATTAATAGACCTTTTTAAAGACCTTGTTGTCTCTTGATGCCAGTTTCATGTCAATTGCATATTTTATGTTCCTGAAAATGAGCCTCATGTTTTTATTTGACTGTACGCTTGAAAATTAGGATATTTATTAAACTATTTCGAAATGTTTTTTGAGCTATTTTACTCCGATATTTCCAGTAATTTCCATTTGTATTTATTACATGTTCCAACGATAATATTATATATTTAATAATATAGATAAGAGAATCCTTCTATCATGTAAATCAATGTGGCAATAAATGACTGTTTTTATTATTTGACAATGAATCGCCCTCTCTTTGCGTGAACCAAGTGAAGCTGGGTGTTGATTAAGTTTGTTTTCAGAACATGTTTGACTGCAGGGCGGCTGGTCTCTCAGATAAACCTGCTGCAGGTGAAGCTTCCCAGTTGCCAAAAGCAACAGGTTGTGTGAATGTGAGACTGCTAAAAAAGACTGAGTGTAACTAGTCAAACATCCTTGGACAAACAAGTTCAACTACTTTTAGAGCCTTGTGTTGACCTTTGGTAAACATTGCACCGGGTTGTCTTATACTTATAATATTATCATGTTCCCGATCATAGTCACGGAGCACAGGGGACGAGTCATGTTGAATACACTCGTTTAGTATCAGCAGCCAGCCTCTGAAGGGTGGGAGCTGGTGAAGCAAACAGGGATCGGCCCTCCAGCGTTTAGAAAGAAGCTGGAGCACACTCGCATTTCAACGTTTGCTGTCGACTATTTGAAGATGCCACAAACCTGAGCACAACACGTTCTCCTATTTATTTTGTGCTTCTTTTCTCCTCGGGTGTTTTGCTGTCCAAGGAGTTACAGACTGTTTGTTGCATTAGACTAAGTCCGCCCTGGGTACACGCTTAAGGACATTTAAAGAGCTTAAAAAATGGAGGGGAAAGCTTCGGCTTTGAGGGCGGTTATCAAGAAGCATTGCCCGACCAAGGAGAACCTGGACCCCAGGACGTGGATGAGAGAGGAGGATTTGAGGGCCTTCTCTGACTTCATACTGAACAAAAACACGGACAAAGACATCGACAGGAGCTTTGACAACAAAGAGATGTGTGAGTACATAAAGGGCGATGGACATTTTCTCACTCACTCCGTCATTTAACTTACAGCATTTACCTGTTGAGGTCCTGACAAGATATTCAATCAATATAAGAGTTACATTGGGGCCCAGCCCTTCAAATGTGCTGCGACTTGGAATAACTAAAACCAAAAATCAACGCAATAGCAGACAGCAAGGCTGGAGGATTTGCATTCACACTTATGTCACATTAGTAAACAGACAACAAGACAGCACACCATACCACATAACACAAACATTACACATCATTTACACAATAGAGGACGATCCGCCATCATTTTAGTAAGATCAAATACAACTTTGGACAATAAGGATGTATAGACATTACTTAACATGTGTACATTTTATATTGACATCAAGCATCAACTGTCAGTTACATTTCTACCATCATTCATTTGACACAAAATGTGTTCAAATGATGAAATGTTAATCATTTCATTGAGCTTTCCATTGTGAGTCTTGCAGTTGGGATAAGACCAACTTTTAAGATACTGAAATGCTGTTGGACGCATTAGGTATCGGTGTTCTGTCACCAAGGAGAGAGAGTAGTGGATCTGATAGTAGAGCTGAATTCAGTATTTCAGTTGTTTCTCAGCAGAATGGATGAACCAAGGAACAGTCATGTGCAAGTATGGGCCCAACTCACTTTTATACCTCCATTGGTTTTATTGAGAGTCTCAAGTATATTTAATGTCCAGAAATATCTGTCCACTATTTAATATCGGATAAATTATTTATACATTTATAAATTGCAAAACTATGACCAAACATGTCTGTTCAAGCAAAACATGAAAAAAAATAAAGGGGGGGAAAACCCCATCAAATAAACTATAAATTGTATAAAATATAGATATTTATTATCTGTTGTGCAGTGCTTGATTCCGAGAGGGCGTTTATGAAAGCAGCAAAGAGGAATGATGTGCAGACCATGAAGAACCTTGGGAGAGGTCTGAATCCCAACGCAAAGAATGTGGTGGGTCCAATAAAAACAAACTCCCCTCTGCACCTCATTGCTCCACACTGTATAATACCACTTAACATTTCAAGGGTGGTTCAACAAATGATTTACTTTACTGAGTGGTTTTTCTCAGCACAACAGGACTGCCCTTCACTACGCAGTGGCTGGCAAGAACAAGGAGGCCGTTCAGCTTCTTCTGCAGCGCAGGGTCAAGGTGGATCAGAAGGACAAGGTGAGAGGAACTGAGAGTTCTGCGTGTGAAGAGTTGAACGTGAGAATAGCGTCACCCTTCACGTTGTTAAATAAGAGCAACTCTCCACTTTGTGTTCTGTGTGTGACAGCACGGCGTGGCACCCATTCATCTAGCTGCCTGGTTTGGAAGTTTGGAGATCTTGAAATTATTAGTGAAGGCCGGAGCTGAGCAGAAGGTCGAGAACGAGGTAAAAGAACACAAACCTCGAGGCAGACACACAAGTACTTGAGCAAGACGCATGAGCATATCACCCCTGTACCTTTAGCTTACAAGTTAACTTTGACATTTTATTACTCACCTATACGGCCCAACCCTGAAATGCATTATTGAATTATTGAGCATGTATGTGCCTTCCTGGTCACTGAGCTCTCAGATATGTTTGATTTGCATTCAATTATACTGCTCTTATTTGTTTAGTTCATTTTTTTGCTGCTTTATCTAATATGTAACCAATGTCCTTTTAGTCATCTGCCTTGTCTGGTTTTTAATTATTGGACATTAAAATTTATATTTAATTTATTATTATCAAAATATCCTTTTGTTTCCTGTCTCAATTCAAGGTAAATTTCGTTCAACACAGTGTTTGATTAAAATTGAATAATATTGTTCTATTTGTCTTCTGCCTCAGGAAGGACTGAACATTTTGCACTGTGCTGCCATCAACAACCACACTGAAATAGTTGAATATATTGTAGATGATCTACAGATGAAAGAACTGGACAAAGATGACCTGGTATCAACCTAAACCTAAAAAATGTTTATAAAAGCAACATAAGAGTCACTTAGAGGACGACCAAGGAACACCCACTAAATACTTCAATTGTACCCGGACTCTTATATTTCAGACAGGCCACCAGGCGTTTGCGTTGGCGGCAGAGCACGGATGTGTTGACATGTTACAGATGCTGATGAATCCATATGAAATGGCCTCCATGAAGCCCAACAAGGTGTGTGTGTGTGTGTGTGTCTGTGTGTGTTGCTCCTGTTTAAACACCCTTCTGCCTGACTGCATGTTTCAGTGACACACCTGCTGGAGAGCTGAAAGTCAAACACTCTTTGATACGAGCGGTTTCCCTCCCTCCCTTCTGCCAGAGAGGCGACACGCCCCTGCACTTAGCTGCCAGGAACGGCCACTTGGACGCCGCACATCTGCTGCTGCAGAGCTTTGATACCCGGGATGAAGTCAACATGGTAGACAATCAGTGTTAACATGCTCTCTATCACGGTTTGCTTTGTGACGAGTGTGTGCTCCGGGGCTGATCCAGTGCTGCGTGGAGGCTCCGCTTTGGGATCAATTAAGATGTATCAAACATGTGCTGGTTATTATCCTAGAATAAAGTAAACAGTGCTGTGGATTAAACTCCAGCTCTGACTGGGGATGCTGGGTGTTCTGCTGGACCATATAAAAAGGGTCATCCAGCACCACCGGTACTTTTAACTGATGGATCCTCTGTGACACAGGATGGTGAGACAGCTCTGTACCAGGCTGCAGACAACGCTCATGAAGAATGTGTGCTGGCCCTGCTGGAGGCCGGCTGTGACCCCAACATCGCCACAACGGTACAGTAAAGTCCTATTCTGATGCTCTGATCCCTCTCTAGTGTCCTGCTGTCCATCTCATTATTATATACCAACCCATTGCCCATCCCTTCACTGGCTATACTAGCCCCATGCACAGACTTTACCACTACATATTCTTATATATTTATATATATATATTTTTCTGCTGTTTTAATATATATATACATTTGATATTTTATTGTACTATCCACTCCAGCAGCACAAGAACACTTTCCTACTGGACACTGACACAATCACACCATTCATGTATCTGTAAATTTGTTCTCCGTATATGATTTATGTATGTATGTCAATGATGTGTTAAGTGTACAAGCTACTGGATGATCCGAATTTCCCACGGGATTAATAAAGTATCCGTCTATCTATCTATCTATCTATCTATCTATCTATCTATCTATCTATCTATCTAATGACACTGCTCCCTTCTCCTGTAGGTCAACTGCAGTGCTCTCCATCCAGTCTCAGAGAGAGGCGACAGATCGCTTGTCCAAGTCCTGTTAGAATACCAAGCCCAAACTGACTTTCAGAATCAGGTGAGCAATCACAACCTAGGTGGCAGTAGTGAGCTCTTTCAGTTAAGTTTTCTGAAAACACACACGCACACATCCGTTGTGCTGTAGCTAATCCACTGTCCGGATGCTTTTCATTGTAATTTTATTATAATCAATATTTATTATCGACGCATTCCCTTCTGGACTCATGTAACGGGATCTGTTTGCCCTCAGAACCTAGAGGTTCCTCTCCACCTGGCAGTGACCAACAGTCACATCCCCGTCATCCATTCACTCCTGCAAGCTGGCTGCAACGTCAATGTCACCAACAAGGTTTGATCACTGCACTAACACACTTAAAAAAAGGTGTCAGCCGACGTGAACCAACATTTAAGTGCATGGGTAATGTGTTGTGCTGTTATGTGTCTGTACTCTTAGAGGTCCCAGACTGTTATGCATCTTGCTGCAGAGCTGGCCAGGTTGGAAGTTGTGGACATGCTTCTTAAAGCTGGGCTGGATCTGACAATCAAGGACAGGGTAAGAATTTAAACCAAAATTTGCTACGTAAATATGTGGCCTTTTTACACACATTGTTTTATCTTGATCAAATCCTCACAATCAGACGATCCAAGGTTGGATAAAAAACACTAAATGACTAGTTTGAGACATAACATCAGCTTGCTGCATTGAAAACATAAGAAAAAAATAAAGAATCTCATTCATTATTGTTCTTATTCAGGTTTGTGTATTTTGCTGTATGTGTTGGGTGTGGAGTAGCAGGGTAAAACAGCTCTGGGTGTGGCAGCCAGAGCGAATGAGGTGATTGTTGTGGACATGATCATCAAAGCAGAGAGATATTACAACTGGAAGTTGGTGAGAGATAACGAAATTACTATTTTCATTCGTGCTATTATCCGTTCTTGAAGCTGTAAAAATCCATCATTCTGATCATTACAAATGATTCATTTATTAACGTCACATTTCTGAATTAGCTGAATCTCTTCTAACATCTAATTTGACAGCCAAAAATGTAATTAACTATATCCCCGATTCCTTTCCCCCTCTTGAATTTCAAAATGTTGACGTGTGGCATTCATTTTGCAGATCACCTGCATGACTGTCTTTCCAATAATCACTTTCCCGGGCCCCTTGCGCTCTCTGAGGCTGGTGGCCTTTATCAATCTGCTGACATGATTTAATTGCCCTTTCAGAGCAACCCTGGGCTTGATGAGAGTGTTCATAGCGAGTATCCGCTAACGTTTAAACTCGACCACCACAATGATACCAGGCAGCTCCGTTCCATGGCCTGGCGCCTGGCGTACGAGCTGCTGAAGCCGGGAGACTGGAAGAAACTGGCAGAACACTGGAACTTCACTAAGGAGCAAGTGTGGGCCATCGAGGAGCAGTGGACAGGTGTCACGACTCACAATGACCATTCAGGATTTATCACTCTGCTTCAGGCAACTCACTGAAGTATTCTGATAGAAATTCAGATGCCTGACTTTTTTTCAAACAGACTATTTTATATTCTGATACATGTTGATTTCAGAGGGTGATTTGTTTTTCTTGACTGTACAGTGTTGTGTGTTTGTCCTCAGGTCGGCAGAGCTACCATGAGCATGGGAACAGGATGCTGCTGATCTGGCTCCATGGTGAGCAGTTGGCTCAGACGAACCCAGCAAAGGAACTCTACCATGGCCTCATCTTGACAGGGAGCAGGAAAGCTGCAGGTAAAATCAGCTTTATTTTAAAACAAATATTCTTAAGAATATATGAACATTTAGCTCTGTTACCTTGGGAGGTTCATAACAGAAATGTCGATTTGTCTTGCAGATAAGATTCGGATGGAAGCAGAAAGTGTCGGCCATAAGAGCTGCAGCATATCATGAGGATGAACAACATTTACTCCATGTTTACATCTATTTCATCTACTCCCGAAATAATTTATTTATATATATAAAAAAAAAAATTCTGCATCAAATAATGGACAAATGGCTTGGGTTCAGTCAACAACCTGTGGTCTCAGTAGAAATCATCAGTATCATCATCAGCACAAATATTTAAAATGATGTGGTTTTACACATGACAACCTCACCTGTGCATAATTTATATTAAAAACATTCACTGAAATAAATTTTGTAATACTTAACTCTGCCACTGTTCATTATTCATAACTAAAAACATCCACATGTGCAGTTCTTAACACCTGTGTCCATTTGCATTTGCATCCATGGCATTTCACATTCATGAAGGGAAAGTGAAAAACAAATGTTCATTTAAAATGTAGAGACAAAGAGCAAATTCAACACTTCAATATAAAATGGACCTGAGGCCAATGCCAGAATAACGATTTCTAACGTAGTTGCATTGGGTGAGTTTAATCTTAGTTCTAATCAAGCTGAGCCTCACTTTCTGACAAATATGCTGGTGTGGTCAGTCAACTACTTTGATGGAGTGAACATGGCACGTGCTGGTTTGTGGTCTGGAGGGGCCTCTGCCTCCGGTGGAGCTGTGGCCATGTTGGGTGGAGTGAGGAAACTTTGCAGCCGTGGCCTGACCGATTGTGAGCTGAGAGAATGAAAGAGAAACAAAAGAAAAGGTAAACGCATTATAAAACAGCGTAGACAGTTATTCGCAGCGGTGCAGACTGTTTCATACCTGCGTCACAGGATGATGACGTTCAACTATCACAGAGCTCATGGGCGGAGCCACACCAGACACCTGCAGGTTGCTGCGTGCAGTCTTACTCATGTCAGCTCTGCCTGTGACTCGAGCAGTTATGGATTTTGTGGGTTTCTGTTGACTGGCTGTCACAACACGACCACCGACCTGAAACAATCAACAGTCACATCAAAATGGAATTTAATGTGTGTTGCTGGTCAACCTAGTGATGGCAGTTTTTTGATGACATAATTACGTAGCAGTTACTCATCGTGGACAGTAGCCTGACTACAATCTAATGCTAACCTGTTTGTTGGAACTTGCAGCCCCCCCGAGTGGTAGGAAGCTGTGCACCACTGTAGTGGGATGGGGAACTTCTGATCTGGCCACAGGGACACCAGAACCCAACTGAAAAGGGAGATCATCAGTGAAAACAGGAAGAGGAGTGAGATTAAGTGCAAGTAACAGATCATCATAGTACAGTTAATAAAAATAGATTGACTAAAGAAAGAAGCAAACAATACAACATAAGAATTTCTGTTTTAGTGGTATCTACCTACATCTTTGTAAGTTTAGTGTATCACCAGAATTGATGGTGGTATACGAAGGTAACATTTGAGAAGAAATTGAACTATGGCATAGAGGAGCTATGGTGTGTAAATAAAGGTATGTCAGGTTCTCACCATATCCTCTGTGTCACAATGGGAGGGAGGGTCCGGGCGGTCAAAGTGAACGGGGCTGAACCGCGTGGAAGAGATGGGATACGCTTGACGTTGAGCCAGTGCAGCAGAGCCAGGCTCATCCTGAGGAGGCACAGGATCTGTACAAAAAAGAAAGGTTTATAAATTGTCACACTCTGACACAATATATCCTTGATACAAGTTTGGTACAGTTATTACTTCAATGTCTCTTTGTCGTTTGAAGATATGTTAAGAAAGTGCCAACTACACATTCCTGCTTTGGCAAATTAAAAAGGTGGGCGACCATTATCAATCCAAAACCCCTCTCAACTATCTGTACTTGAGAAATAGACTTAAAGTCACATCATGACAATTCATTTTGAGTTTGTCTGGTTGGCAAAGATGTGCAAGTAATGAGAGATATTAAACATGAATTAAGACTTGTTCAAAGCAATAGAAATGAATATTGAATTAACAGCCCTGTTTGACCGTCGCATAGTCAAATACATCTCAGGTTGCAAGACTCATTACAGCTGAAAGCAAATGGATGAACAGAAATACATGCCCTACAAGATAGTGGGGCAGTAAGATTCAACTTCAGAAGACATGTGCCATAAAAACAGTGGCTCAGTGATCTGTGTGCCATGAAATCTAAAGAGTCAAGAACTCTGCAGAGAATTTCTTGTGCAGCCCAACATTTTTTGTTTGAACACCGGAGTCGAATTTTTACCTGATCTGAGGAATCCTGACTTTTGGTGGAAAAAGCTAATGATTGCAAAACCATCATGAAGCCATTAATCTATCCTGGTTGCTTTCAGTTGGACGTAGTGGCGAAAATGGTGCAGAGTGAGCATTTAGGTCAAGTTCTAGACTGATAAACCATATAGTACTGCCACTTAAATGCTCTGTGAACCATAACAGCATTGCACCTCATATTTGGGATACCCCCGAATATAGAAGTGTTATCGTCTGCTTCTTACCTCAGCCAAGGACCTTATGTTTTCATTTCAGGCAGTTTAGGGAACTGATATTTGTCATTTATCCTGAATATATCCTATTGTCAAATATCCTGTATTGTCCCAGGCTCATTAACCAAGTGTTCACAGCATTGACATTTTACAAAATAATGTTTAAAAAATGCTACATTGGAACTTAGGAACTTATCTAGTGGCGCTCAGTTCCACATCCAGGTTATAACCTCTTAAAATGACCTCTCAGTCTAACTCATCACACCATTAAGTAAGTTAGTAAATGACACCAAGAAAAGGAAAGAGGCCCATGTCCACTCACCTAATTCATCAATCTACAAAACTGTCAATAGGACAAAGGCTGAGCTTTAATGGAGAAAAGTATTCTCTGTTCGTTTCCTTCATGACAGCTGCGTTAAATCAATACAGCACTGAGAGAAGGGTAACACTATGGTACAACTCGTTTTGTTTAGTTGTGGCTCTTCTGATGAGGACATATGGATATTCACTAGAAATAGGTTTGTGTAAAGGTCTTTTACAGACCGTGCTGATCGTGAGCTGGAGGTTGCTCGGGCGGTCCCTCTGTAGTGTTGAACATGCTGAGAGCCTCCATGTTGAGAGCACACACGCCCCTCATGAAGGCTTTCTTCATGGACTCCTCATAGCGCTCTCGCTCCAGTCGTAGTCTCTGAATCTCGGCCTGAGCCCTTTCTATCGCCTCGCAGTGCTGCGGAGACAGGAAGCAGAGAACCACATCTGTTTATATGGCACTTTCATTTTGAGTCTTGTATCCCACCCTTGATATTCACCTTTAACACCATCAATAACACTTCAATGAACCTTTACTTCGATTTTCTTTATGGTGATTTCACTGCAACCGTTTAATTTACTTTAGAGTTGCATTTATTTACTGAAAAGTTGGAACTCTATGTATTTATAACATGTAACTGAATTAACCTTTAAATATAAATCTATGTAAGAGACAAAGCAAACCCAGTAGCTATAGTGGGTTTCACTGCAGGTGACTCAGCTCTGATTCTCTTCTCTGAGTCGCTGACTGACAACAGATGCTGTGATTCATGCAGTAAAACACATCTGGGAGGTTGAGTCAAGTATGAATTCGGCAGTGCAGCATCGCCAAACACCTGCTGTTCCATACGCAGGTCCTTGTTTACCTCTGCCAGCTTGGCCTCATACTCAGCAGACAGTTGCGCACAGACCTCTTCAGCCCTCGCGCGACAAGCCTGCTCCACCTTGACCTTCCAGTGTTTCTGGATCAGAGTGTGCCAGCCCAACCACACCTTCTTCTTCAGCTGCTGATCGTAGTGCTGCTGTGCTACCTGAGCAGCATAAGCCTGGCAGGAAGAAACCACGAGACCATGAAAAATATTCACCAGAGAATAATTACAGCCATAATTCATTCTCTGTGCAGGTGCAGTGTATTTTCTTGCGTTGGTCGCAACTGAGACAAAAATATGAGTCACCCACTTAGTTTTCCATTTTAAAGAAACACACATTCTGTAAATTCAGGAGGGGAAAAAAAACTTGCACAGCCATATTTTAAACAAGGTAGTTCATCAGTGCACTGACAAAATTCCAGGTGTGTACATTTTGTAAGAGAAGATATTTGTGTCATAAACAATTACACTGTACTGACTGTAATCTCGACATTCTAAGAAAACTATTGCATTCCTTTACGCAATGAATATACATAAATAAATAGTTAATAAATACAAATTAGAGACATGGACTCTGGTAATGAGTAAACTATGAAAAGAACAAAGACAAGTGTGTGTTGTTCAAGATGTGAGAGTTTGAAACTTGAAAGAACAACAAACACTGAGTCAGCAAACATGTCAGCCATTTGAAGGATTCCGTAAATATGCTCCTTGCAATTAAAAGGCAATGAAATCAACACAAAAAGTCCACAACCACCCCCACCCCCACTGTAAATATCGATTTGAACTATGTACCTCTTCTTTGGCCTCGGTGTGTCGAAGTCTCCAATGTGTGAAAGCCCTCATCTTTTCCATCTTCTCTTTCTGTCTGTCCAACACCTGGCTCAGGCTCACAATCACCTGAGGGAGGACACACAACAAGTCAGTCCAAAATTATTCTATTATCATTATTTTGTTAAATGTTCATAAGCATTAAAAGACAAAAAGTGGAAGTTAGCAAAGGATAAATGTATGAGGCTAAGTCATGTATTAAGCCTACTCAGCCCTACACTAAAACTTCACAACAATGAAAACGAGTGTAAATTAAACCTCAGTTTGGTCATTAATCCAACAAACCACATCATGTACTGGAGGAAGTGAATCCACGTGCAGTCACCTCATCTTTTCTCTGGTTTGATGTCTCATAGGTGTGGAGCAGCTCCTTCAGGCTGCTCTGCTCTGCCTTCAGGCCAGCTGTCTGAGCGGCACACCTCTCCCTCTCCTGCTTCATCTCCAGCTTGTGTTGCTCCACGAACACATGCTTCCACCTCCGCAGCTCCCTCAGCACATTTGACTAATTGGGGAATAGACAGTGGGACAGACATGGTCTGGTCATTTCACCACTTTAGCAATCATGAACAAAAATACACACACGTGAAGTTGTATCATAATAATAGGAACAGTTGAGCAGGAGGGTTTGTCACCAACAGGAAGCACAAACTGCATGAACAGAACAGGTTTCATCCAAAGTCTTTTTCAAACTCCACATGATCCCTAAAGGTTTTTACAGACTAAGACGTACCCAACACCCACAAATTTAAACATGGTTCATAAACCCAAAAGTCTCAACACCCTCTACTACAGTCCATTGTTCCCTATTTTCTTTTCCCAAGGCCGGCTCTACTCTTTTATTAGCTCTGCTTGACAGATCGTTGGTTGTCATCTGCCCTTCACGAATGAGCTGTACAAGATCAGGAGAAAAGGGCAGGAAGGACGCCCACATCCTCCACAAGTCACTCCACTGGGAAACCCAATTAAAAGGTCACTGCTTCCACGAAGAGTAGAGTTGTCATTCAATTTAGAGAGACTCAGACACATGTACATTCCCTTTATAAGCTTTGACCTATTCATAACTTCAACTGTCAATGTACCTGTTCCACAGCACTTCCTGCAGTTAGTTTAGTAAGTAATTACAATTGCCAATTTATTATATGAAACTTTTTCCATTATTCGCTACTTTGTTTTGTAAATGTACGTCTGAAACACTAAATATATATGTCAGATACAGCATCATTTAATTATTTGCTTTTAAGATTGCTCTATTTAGGCTTCATTAATCTGTCAAAACTGCACCATAGATTTGACCACTTATGCAAAACTCTTGATTATGATTAAAATACCAGTTTTCAAAGTAAATAAAAGATGTGATGTCATGGCTTCATTCATCAAGAACAAACATGTCAGCTCTGACTTAAATTCGCTGCCAACTGCTGTATCTCAAAACCCATCCCTGCTCTTTCAATGCACACCACGTTCAAGAAGTTATTACTCAGCTACGTCAGAGCACCTAAATTTAGCCGCACAGTATTATTTATGGTCCGCTCTTAAGCAGACAGCAAGTAAGAGCCAGTAAATTGACGAGAGAGCAGATCAACCTTCAGATTGCTGCTCCACGTGTCCAGAATGTTCTCCATCTTGCTGATGTTCTCCTCCGAGATAAACATCTCTGTCACAGCCGATGCGAGGGGGTCCGGGCTGTTTGGCCTGGACCTCTTAGTCGCCGCCTGCAACCTGTCAGAGGCAGCGTCTGAGAGCAGTGACACCCTGCCAGACGAGTGAGCCCCCATCTCCTCAGCTGAGCGGCAAAGGGAAAAGCAGACAGAAATTAGGTAACAAGATGGTCTAGATATTTATGAGGTTATTTTATATTTAAAAGAAATTGATATATGGTTAGATAGCACATATAAATATTTTACTTCTTTATAGTTTTGATTAATTTTTACCATGAAGTTCCCTGGAGTGTGTGGGAGGCTCAACAATCAAGGGTGAGGCCTGTGTTGATCTCATGCTAGTGCTAGAGTGCCTCCCGTCTTTAGCTTCCGAGGAAGTTCCTGAGGGCAGACAAAAGAGAGCCGAGGGAGGGGAGTCAGCAAGACAGTCGCAAAGGTAAAAAGACCAAAAGGACACTTTGACACGGGATAAGTGAATAGAATAAGGTAAAAGTAAAAGATTGGAAAACAAAGGACCCTTTCAGAAATAAAGAGGTAATGGAAAGAATGCTGATTAGGGTGAGCGCTGTCCTCATCCAGGAATGCATTTATGTCAATATCTTAATTAAATACTGCAGGGAGAAGAGAGAGAGCCTGCACTCTAAAGAGCAGTACGGGCAGGGCGCCAGCAGATCATTACCAATCAGCCCGTCTGCTTTCTCCATCCCTGTGCATTACTCCATGACAGTTAAAGCACTAAACCTCCAATAAGAGCTGCAGCTGGAGCGGGAGCTAGCGGGGGAGCGTGCTGGGCTGTTTAAAATGCAGGCATCGTAGGAAACAGAGATTGGGGGGGGGGGGGGGGGGACAATCTGACGGACTGATATCATGTACATCTTGACGAGAGTGGTTCACAAGCTGAAAAAAAAGAAAGCGGGGCTGATAAATACAATTTCTTTTTCATGTTGTGATGCCAAGTCCTATTTGATGGATGATCATCTGATGGGGGCTCAAGTTGTGTTTCTGTCAGAGGGGCTTAGTGAAATGTGTGCACGAGTGTGACCTGCACAGGAGGGGAACCTACGATACCTGCTGGGAGCTGGGATTTGGTGTCATCTTTTCTCTGGGACTTCCGACTCTCTGCAGACAGATGCGAGACGCTCAGCCGCTGCAAGTGAGCAGTGGTGAGCGTCTCAAACCTAGGAGTGACCACAGCGGAGCGGAGGAGCTCCTCATACTCATCCTGTTGATCCAGAAAGAGACAAAAAGACCAGTGGGATCAAGTGTTTTATGATCACTATTACAGAGGCAGTTTTTTTTAGAAGCTTGCTTTTATTTTCATAGTTTCATAGTATTTTATGTAGCAATCAAGCCAATTGGTTATGATTACATTTCAGTCATCATCTTCAATTTTGAAAAAGAGTGTATAAGAGTGTGCATCAAAACCAAACGTACTGGTAAGTGAAAACTACAATGAAAGTTAAAGTTACTGGCCCTATTGAAACATCACCTGATGTCACAACTTTTGACTGCTACTTAAATTCACTAACCACAGTTAAAATACTTTACCATGCAACAGGCTGATCTAATAAGATATTTCATGTGTATTTCCTTTGTAAGTGGACTTCATTGTTGGTTGAAACTGGGTATACCTTTGAAACTGGTATGACTGGCACGAGTTGACTTCAATGTGTATAAAAGCACAGCAACTGTAAAAGTGTGGTTTGTTCATTTTATCACCTGAAGCTCAGAGGACACAGAGCTGCCATGATCCGAGTCCTTGGGCAGAACAGGACTGGTTGGTTCCTCCTCGTCTGATGACATCTACACATACACATAAATGACAGGTCAATGAAACACCAACAACAGCGTGAGCTAACGTCAGGTCCCAGTGTCTAACCCTCTATGTTAGTAACACATGATCATTTTCATTAAAGGTAAACAGCAGACAGACAAAACTTAGTTACCCATTTCTACATAAGTTACTGATAAAGAACATGCATGTGTGTAATGGAACATTTTACCATCATACCACACTATATATTAGGTCTGCTTATGCATATTATTTCTGCTTGTGAAACTGTTAAGATTAGAGCCTCAAATCTGACTAGGTCTGTTTCCCACCACCAAGACTTCGAAGAAGCCTTCAACCTGTGTCCAGGAGGCCTTCAGCATGTGTCTCTTTAATTAGCTTATAACAAAAACAGTCTGAAAGGTTTCAAGTCTCAGATTCCAGGGCAAACATCTCACTTGCTAAAGGTGAAAAATCAAAAATGGAAAGACTCTTTGCTAAAAAATAAATGTCAAAATGTCACTGATTGGAAAACTACTAAAAATGCATCCATACTATATTCCCCCCAACTGCATGCATATCAAAAGCATTGAGTATCTGATTTCAGGCCCTGCCAACAGCAATATCCATTGAAAACTGAAGCCATAATAAACATTTCTCCAGTTTTTGAATCATTATGAAAAGCAGGAGTTATCATTCCATGCTATTACTCACAAGTAAGCACTCTTATGTTTCACAGGAAAAATCTTAATTGCAATATGTTCGTCAAAAGTTACTTTTCTGGGTCATCTGATCACAGCAGAGGGCAAATCCCTCTCACATATTGAGACTAGACCGAAGCAGATGAACAAAGACTGGACTAAGACCAAGCACCTCCGAGTTCCATATGAGCAAAGAGAAACACGCAGATAATGTAAACGAGGATGGAGATAGCAGGACTTCACCCCTGTGGGTGAGGTCATCATTGTTTGTTTCTACCTGAGACAAATCCCCACGGTTTTCCATGATTTCTGTTACGAGTGTGATTTCTAGTAATCAGACAGTGAATTCTTATAATTCTAATAACAGTGTTTCTGTTGCTTTAACTATTCTAAACGATTTACAGGACTGTTAACCTTTTTGTGACTAATTCTATATAATACTTTGTAATGAATTCAATTATTTGAGTCCCAGTTTAACTGTATGTTTGAACATATCTTTTAAACATAAACACATGATCGCATATAATGTTCAGTTACATGATATTCAGTATACAAACCTTTGACACAAGCCGGAAGTTAACGTCTGCTTGTGAAAACACAAACGAGGCTTCACGTGCAGCTTCTACACAGCAGTTACAGATGCAGAACACGGATAGTCTGTGGCTCAGTAACGTGGACTCACTTTACATTGATGTAACTGCAGAATCGGGAGGTAACTTTAGGGTCGCACATTTAACAGACAACTTATCGGCTATTTAATCTGCGAGATATAAATTGAGACACATTAAAAACCGCACATAAGATTCAAACAGCCAATGAAACAGTTGGATGAAACATGAGACTGTTAGTTTGCTCCAGTTTCATGTTTCGGGTTCGAATCCCAGGTCATGACCTTAAATCTGCACTGTCCACAACACGCTTCCTTCTCAGCTGCTGTAACGTAATCGGACTAAGTCTGTGCAGCGACTAGTTCTCGCTGTTTACAACGATCCGCTAACTTATAACCAAGCTGTTCCCGGACATGTTTACCTGGCAGATGTAAATACTGCTGCTTGTTCCCACAGGCTGCCTCACTGCTCCTTCTCCAACAAGTTATTCGTCAGTTTAAATCAGAGCTTGCTTTGCCGTTTCAAACCACTCGACTACTCAACAACAGACTCTCCGATTGGCTACTGTCTCTGAAGCTTCCTGCCAATTTCGTCTTTGATTGGCTGATATGTTTTCATGGCAACGGGAAGCGGAACAACGCTCAGCTCACCAGCTGCTCCCAACAGTGTTCAGGAAATACGATCTGAGTCTGCTGTGATTTCTGATAGATAGATAGATAGATAGATAGATAGATAGATAGATAGAGGGAGAGAGAGAGAGAGAGAGATAGATAGATAGATAGATAGATAGATAGAGAGAGAGAGAGAGAGAGAGAGATAGACAGAGAGAGAGAGAGAGAGAGAGAGAGAGAGAGAGAGAGAGAGAGAGAGATAGATAGACAGATAGATAGAGAGAGGGAGAGGGAGAGAGAGATAGATAGATAGATAGATTGATTGATTGATATAGAGAGAGAGAGAGAGAGAGAGAGAGAGAGAGACAGACGGATGGATGGATTGATTGTTCTATTCATTGATATATCTGTGGATTCACCACCAAACGTCTCATGATCAGAGTCCAAGCCTGAACAGCTCTAGGTGTCAATATTTCCTGAGTCATTATTTATTTTTTTCAGGCAAAAGGCAAAACGCATGCAACACTTCAAAATGCATGTGCTCGGGCCTGCTCAGTGCTGCTTATCGGTCCTAGAAATTTTAGAAATTGTATTTTATAGTTGGTACTTTCAAGGGTTGAGCAATCCTGGTTATTATTATTATTTTTCAGGATGTTTAGTAAGAACTTTCTTTTGGACTTGCAACTCTCGCTCGTTCCGCTAATCCGTGTCATAATAACCTCATGGGTCAACAAAGAAAAAGGAAAAAAACTGATGTAAATGTTTTTATTGGAGGGTTTTATTCTAATTTCCTATTTTGAAAGTGGGGTTTTAACGGAAGGGGGTTCTTTGAGAGGAGTTCTTATGGAATGAAACAGATAATAAACGGGTGTGATGTCTCAAGTTAATGACCCTCTCTTGTGTCCTCTTTCGGCCGAGGCCTGATATAATACGACAACAACACGCTCGGCTACACAACTCATATTTATGTATATATTTATACAATAAAACCCTTTGGGAACCCCTGCTCTAAAGGCAAACTTACATAAGCAGACCTGGTGCTTAGCAGTATTAAGACACATATGGGAGATTGGCCTGATGGCTTGGCAGTCCCCAGACATGGGCAGATTTCAGAGAAGAGACATATGGCTCCTCTCAGCCGAGCTGTGACCAGTCCTGTTGGACCGCGGGCTCCTCGCCACCTGGCCGTGAGTACATCGTTGCCTGAAGGTGTCCTGTCAGCGTTGTCATGAGGGAGACCTGTGTGCTGACTTTGAAAAGGAGGAGGAGAGGTAGCATCATTGTGACAGTGGTGACAGTGCAGAAGTGTCCCCCAAAACACGTGTTTACAAAGTGTTGTCTGCCCTTGAATCATACTTATAAATCGGACACATTTTATGTAGAAAAACATTTATTTTTAAGAAATGAACAGGATGAAAAATTTGTGCCAGCAAGTCCTGGCGCAGACACCCCTCAGTGCGCACACACATTTTACTATTACATGTCTTGACAGCTGAAGCCAGCTATGAATTTGATCCAGAATCGTGAGGCACAGAGGATAATCCTCGCTGCTCTGTGGGGAGAGGAGGTTTCCTGTTGAATGACAGGAAGCTGTGGCTCCCACAGATTATTTATTTCCATTTCAGAGCAGATGATTCACATGTTTTGAAAGGTTTTGGTCTGACGTGTTCATCCCAGTTTCTCTTTTACGGTGATATCTGTCATCCCAACCTGGCTTGTTAGGTATGCTGCTTTTTTTCAACATGCAATTGATGTTGAACTACAAATTTCCTCATGATCCTCTGCATTTGTTTAAGTTATTATAACAAGGACTGACTAGAAATAGACAACTGCAGTGTTTGCTCTATGGTAGCCAGCATATTCAGGGACTGATACTGACTGATATTTATGAGTGAATGGAATTTGGTGAAGATCCAAATAAAAGTCCTGATCCAGTGAATTGTGGTCTCACATGGGGACTACAGGGCCTTGGCAGAGATAAACACTTTAATGAGTGCCATCGCAGTTTAATTAAAAGGACAAACAGGCACTTTGATAAACATGAGCACTTTGGTCCATCATTTAAATATGCCAGATATAACTAAACAGGCTCATTTGAATTAGCAGTCCCTGGCAGGTTGATAGCATATAAAAAAACATTCAAAAGCACAATCAAGCACATTGTTACAGACAAGAACACACAAGCAGTATAACAAGCAAAGTAAATAAACACATAGGACTTGACAATAGCACAAAGTCATATGAGCACAGGCAGGAGCACATAAACAAATACACAGACAAAAGTACATACACGCAGACAAACAGACAAACGGTAAAACAACGACACAGCTGCTCCTACAGATTATGACATGTTTGATTGTCCAGTAACCGTTGTTCAACAGATTTGGAGAAAGAGTCTTCATGTGACATGTGCAGCATCTGTATTCTAGTAGTAGTCTAGAAAGACTATACGGTTTAATTACCCCGTGTTGGATTATATCAAATTGCATCAAATTTGCATCAGTCACATTTAGTTACATCAAATGTCTCAGATATCGACAGAATATTCTGTTTGATCTTTAATTAACACAAAGAAGTTAAGATCAGACGAACGTGTGTTGGTTATTACTCCAATCTTTTAATCCACATGGGATGAACTGTGAATAAAATAAAGGAACTAGCTTAGACCAGAGTTTAAGATATAGATGATACGGGCAGAAGTCCACTCTGTACCTATTCTGTGTGTTTTCCCTTTGTGACAGACAAAGGTAATAAGCCACTGTTGATAGTGGTTAGATTAAAGCCTGTGTTGCCGCCTCAAACCTTTCTTCAGATCCCCTTTTGTAAATTCACCCTCCTTTCAGCAGAGGAAATGCACCTGGGCTTGTGGGTCGAAATGGGATTCCGCTCACTTTCTTCTCTCATAGCCTGTTCAATCTGTTCCAGGACAATAATCACAATCCATTTGACATCCCCCCCCCCCCCCCCCCCCCCCGGTATTTTAGCTCAGGTACGTTAAACTATTCAAGACCTTGCAATGCCAGACAGAACAGACATTTGGAAATAACACTCTGCGCTTGTACAGGTTGACTTTGTAAAATAAGTTTTTCCTACAGTAAATGTTTTTCAACAATTTTTTTTTTTTATTTGACGAATTCCACAAAAATGTTACAGTTGTTTTGTATTCGTGTCATTTCCTCTCTTGCATTCCTTTCGTAAAACTGCAGATTGCGAACATGGTGTGAAATTGTTTGTGCCTTTGATCGATTTTCAGTCGGACGTATTTACAGACAACCATAACTCCCGAAGACAGCAACTAATGTCCTATCATCAATCGCAATGTTATCAACCCATTTTTCACTCATATGGGACAATGATGACCTCCCATTGAACACACTGTTGCCAGAACTGGTAGCAGAGTTATTCTGAGCTGCCTGCTGTTTTCAAATTAGTTTTCATTACATTTTGATGGAGCAGGACTTCCCCCTTGGGCCTATCTAATCCATCACATCTCTCCATCAGCGACACCAGTGTCCTTTTGTTTTGCTCTCAGAATGCCTGAGCACAGAACATGTAGTATCAACAACCAGGTGAGAGACAACACAGCCGCATAATTTCTGTCTTTACTATGGAGCATATCCACGTGTGGAGGCTCTGAGGAAAGATCGAGTGCACTGATCAGCCGGAGCCTCCATCTCCAGAAGCCTCAGTCAATTAGCATCAGTGTCCTGGTCGGTTTGTTATTATCTGGATGAAGATTAGCAGCAGACTTTTGTTCTAGTCTACATCCACCTCTCTATTTATTTCTTTATATAAGCTCACACTACAGCGAGTACATTTTAGATCTGATGTAATATATTACAATTCACAGTATGTCAGTATTTGAAAATGCTATATTTTTTGCATTTAAACCTTGAATAATGTCCATGCAACAGAAATCCAGAGGTTTTATATTGGGTATAATAGAACCAAAAACGTACATACACATGTTTGGTATATCATAGACTATCTGAAAGCAATTCTGTTCAGGACAATTCAAATATGACCTAAAAACAAGATAATCGTCCACTTAGAAAATAAAAGAGCTGTTCAGTTGTGTGGAGCTACAAAGTTTACAGTTACATATGCCTTTTGTATATATGCATTTCATGTAAGAATGTAACGCATTTTTATTCATATTGTATAAAAGTATCAACATGTATTTTTTCATATCTAGAAGATGAGAGCTATGATTTGACTAGTACTGCTCAGCCGGTAGAAGTATATACTGTTTATTTATATATATATGTGATATTCCAACACTGTCACTTTCTTATTACAGCACCTACAACCACTATAAGGCTACATTTGCTGCAAGCAGTATATGGGAATTCATTACACTGACAGCTATATTCCGAACATGTCAGTATGCAATGTGCAAGCCCCAGATAAAGGAAATCGTTGTATTTTCACTGTAATAAAAAGACAGAACATTTCTTACTTGTTGATGTAACAAACAGACGGGTATAGAGCTTATGAGAAAGGAGGCATGCGCAGTGAACTCTCTCTCTCTCTCTGTGTGTGTGCGTGTGTCTGAGAGAGAGAACCATTAAGCATAGAGTGAGAGTGAGGATACTGTGGGACATTTTGACTGGTCCTCACTTTTTCAATGGACTGTTTGAGGGCTAAGACTTGGTTTTAGTGTTTGGGTCAGGGTTAGGTTTAGGTTAGGGGCAGGGTATGGTTAGAGTCCGGGATTTAGTTTTGATCATTAAGGTGAGGGTAAGAGCCCAGGGAATGCATTATGCCAGGTCTTGCCCTTACCAAGATAGAAGTACAAGAATGTGTGTGTGTGTGTGTGTGTGTGTGTGTGTGTGAGAGAGAGAGAGAGGGGGGGGGGGGGGGGGCGGGTGTACTGTCCCCTACATTAAGCTAAGTGCTCCTCAGCTGTCCCGCACTAGTAAAAGGAGTCCTATGGCTTGAGGGGGGGTTTGTCTCCCAACTCTGAATCAAAGGCAGAGAGTGTCCCAGGCCTCAGGTCACTGCTTCTGTCAATCATCAAATTCAGAGGAAAAAGATAGTTGCTATTTTTGCTCATGTGTGTCCTTGCACACTTTCCAGCTGTGTGTGCGTGTATGTTTGTGTGCACACTTTGTGCATCATTTACAATACATATTCAGCATCATTTGTGGGGAATGTGATGCACAACCAGTGTCGGATGCGTGCATGTGTTGGTGTTTCCACTCAGGGAGCAAATGCACAACCAGGCTGCACTGTGGACTGCATTTCCTACATATAGGCTGTTTTAACTTGCAGCAATATAGATATAGTTTTTCTAGAAGGTTAGAATAAGGAATCAGACGGACGGGGAGTGTAACATCAAGACAAGAGCTCGCTCACCACCATTTCTGCAGTGGAGTTGCACTGGTGCAGCGGTACAGTTTGCAGGCTTTAACGACGTGAATACTGAAAGGCTGAATGTCCCTGTGCTTGCATCAGTCCGTCATCTCCTCCTTTCCTCCCTCCCTCCCTCCCTCCCTCCCCTTCGACAGGAACCACTCGCTGGTTTCAGAGGCGTTAGGATCTGACATAGCAGGCACACAGGCAGCCACCCTCTCACACTTTATCTAAAGAGCCTACTCATCGCAAAGAGCCTGCGTTAGGTTATGCAATTATTGTAACAGGATTGTATAATCCTTTCTGTGGTGTTCATCGATAGTATTACTCCCTCTGCGGTCATCATTTGCAGCCACAAGAGGCCTGAAAGTGTTTTATTGCACCTCAATTGCATTCGAGAATCAAGGGATTTACCTACTGCACAGTCGTCAAGTTAAGCTCAGTGGAGTGCAAACAAAAAAAAACATGCTAATATTGAAAGGTCATTTTTTTTGTAAACATAAACACAAACCCCAAACACTTCTACTGGCACTGTTGTGTACAATGAGAATAATGAATGTGAATGTGGTTGTGTGAATTCTGAATGAGGTTTCATATCAGAACCCTTCTTTCATCATATTGTCTTTTTTATCAGTGTATTTCCAACTGGTGACCGAGGGAGAACTCATTGATCCAAAGTTACATTTATATCTGCTCTATTCTGGGATGTGTCCTCCAGCAACAGGGGTCCTGCATGGCCCTCAATGAATGGCAGCGGGTGAGCAGGTTCGTTCAGCTGTGAAGAAAAAGTTTAACTTCAACCTCGAGCCTAAACTAGAAGCATATTCCTCTGCCAAGACCCAATGGTACTAAAATTCATTCAAGTTGCACTAAATTGCTTATACACCCATATATATATATATAAATCCCCTAAACATGCCTGATTTGTTTCATCAATGTCCATGACTTATTCTCTGAGAATTCCCAGTAAGGTTGAAAGGTGTCTGACATGTTGAAGAAAGGGAAATTAAAAAAAACCTGGATGCATCGCCTGATCTGGATCTACCCCAACATTTTAATTGTTATCAGAAAAAAATTATCCTAAAGAAAAAACTCTTTATAGGATTATAGTGCCTGTGATCTTCTAAACATGTTAATAATTATATATACACTTTAATAGCCTCCCTGTCTTGTGACCCAAACCAAACGACACACCTAACTTCTGATATTTTACAGGGATATTAATATTTATACAAATTTACTTCCAATAGTTCCCACGTCATGTGACCCGCGTGTCCTGCCATGTCTTCTTGTAGACATGCACAAGTGAAAAGCTGAATGAAGCCCCCTCTTCCCCACGGTGTCTCCTCTTCATCACGGGGACACTGTTCTCCTGCGCTGAGATAAACAGTCACCGTTCATGAACCGGTGAATGGATGAAGAGTGAGGGTCTGCTCAGATCGGAACTCTCCTCTCGGCTCTTCGCATCCGTGCGCTGCGGCTCCACGTCATTCAGTCACCTAACCGGAATTACCCGCATCACTCAATGAAATACAATTATTGATTACCCGGCCCTCCCCCCGCCTCCCTCCCCCTCCCTCCCAGCATCACTCTCTCTCTCTCTCTCGCTCTCGCTCTCTCTCTCTCTGTCTCTCTCTCTCCTCTTTTTTTCCTGAAGTGCTGCAGCGAGAGGACTGCACCGGGGGGGAAAAAATAAAAAAATTCATTGTCGTGCTGCAATCGCAATTAGACAACACATCTGATCCTATTCTGCACGTGTAAAGCAAAGAAAAAAGGAAAGAAGCACACAAGACTGTTTCTCGGAGTCTGATGCAATGGGTTCCCATCAGCTCAGCCCACTCCTCTCGCCATAAATGACGGTAAGTGCGGACTTTTCTGCTCTGAAAACACGCTGACTGTGTAACACTTGTGTAAAAAAAAAAAAAAACAGTGTTTGCTGTTTCCCTCCTGTGTAAGCAGCCACATGCGGTTCTTGTGAGGGATTTTGTGAAGTTACTTTCATCTTTTTTTCAGTGAGATATCACATGGACGCTGCATGGGCTCATGCAGGGATTTCCTCATTATTTATTCATAAGTTTGTCTATCATTTGTTAAAAGTTGTTTCCGGGGATGTTTTTTTTTTCTTCTGTTGGTGCAATATGGCTCCTGCGAAACAGAGAGACACACTGGTATCATTAGCTGGATACAGGCAGAAGAGCTGATAGAACTGGATGTAATGAGTTTCAGTTTCACATATTCTGATTTCTGGGAGAAACAAAAAACTCTAAATTCATCTTATATTATACATTTTGATGTAACATATTTGGTTTATGCTGCATAAATAAGTATTACTAGTATTTGGTCTACTTGAATAGTATTTAATAAGCTTGAGATGTTAGTTTAGTTTATGAACTCATAATTTACTTCAATGTATTTCTGGATATATGGTGGAATACATGTCCTTGGCGTGAGCATGAGTTCTGGTTTGCTGGCTGCAGACTGTGCATGTTGTATATGGTGCAACCCATGCAGCCACCTGCCCTGGGGCAGTTAAAGCACTCTGCACTACCGCCGGAAAGAGGAGAGGATGCGGGGAGCAGGCAACTGACTCATCCGTGAATTGCACCTCGAGAGACAGTGAGCGATTGACAGGCACACAGCCGGTGAACTGGAAATCTGTGGCAAAGTGCTTCGTCTGCAATGTGGAGGCTGCTGTAGTGAGGTCCTGCTGAGTTAACAGTGAAGGTGCCCATCAATGGGAAAGCATTAGATGACATAAAAAAAGTTAGTGCAGGTTGCAGAAATAATTCCAGTGGGCGAATTTTGTTGATGTAGAATACACTTTTTCTGCCATGGTAAACAGAAATCTCACTGAGATCCTCTGCATCCATCTCCTTCTCAAGCAGCTCCTGACCTGTGATTTTGTTGGTTTTCCTAAAGTTACGCAGCATCCCAATTTCTATCCCAGTGTCTCAGAGTTAAAAAAGGGAAAGGTGTCAGTACAAAGTGTGCTGGTATCTCAGGAGCCATTAAACCCGACAATTTTCACAACATTAAATGATCCTCTTGTCATCCTTGCCTCTGCTATAATGACTTATAAAGAGGGATTTCCTCTCTTGACATGAGGCGGTGGCATGTAAGGTTTTATATCTCCCATATAGAAGCAATGCGTTGTGTCAGCACAGTCTGTCATGATGCAAAAAAAGAGAAAATATGATAGCACTCTTTCTTTTTCAATGGAAAACTAATCTTTTTTATTATTTCCATCAGAGACAGATTCACAGCTTTAAAAAACGCTTTCAGTATCCTTTATAGTTTTAATCGATGCATTCAAAAATATAAATATGAACGGAGGGGGAAACCTTTCTCCTCAGCAAACCATGGTCCAGAGGTGATTGGAGTCAATACTAACATTATCAATGCTAGCACTCGAGGAAAGGCAGATGCCAACCTGCTCCAGCTGCATTATGTATGCACAGATATATTATTGATGCATCTATAAGATGTAACAGAATGGCTTACAATCAGCTGTGCCTCTGAATTCGATCTTTTTCTGGTGGAGCTTTACATGTCGAGAGTCCCGATTCCCATCAAACGTTTTATTCTTTCCCCCGACCGTTGGACAACCATTTTATTAACCGCATTAGAATCTTGGTAATAATACCCCCCGCCTCCCCTCGCACCCTCCTCCAAGTCAGTAATGGCCTCAGTGTTTGATGAAATCTCTTAACAGAGGACGTCCCAGGCTGGCTGGGCTCCTGCTTCCCAGATGAGGTCATGGGCTCTCCGTTCTGATGGGATTACATGCGGCTCTGCCCACTTAGAGATTGGACCTGCTCCTTTCTGATGCTAATAGAAGAAACTGGCCGTCGAGCCGATGTACTTGCTCGTGTCTTTGAAAGGACACGACAGTGACAAGTCAAGCCGGACGGAGATGGAAAGCATTAGTGATTCCAATACAGGCCAAACTCTAATATTGAGAAAAAAGAAAGAAAGGTAGAACATTTAATATGACTTTGAGTTGCTGTGCATAAAAATATGTTTGGGTTAATTTCTCGAACCAGAGGAGTGCTATTGATTTTCCTTCAAGATCTCGTCAAAAAATTGTCTCCTCCAGCAGTTGTGGGTAAAACAACCTGAAATTCTACAACATAATAGATTTTTTAAATTCATTTTCTAACAACCTACTCATACCGTGACTGCTGCACAACCCCAATGTTGGCATCAATCCTTTTGACAAAGAGCCATGCTGGTAGGAAACTCTAATTGTACCGATATATGCTTCGTCAGGTTTTAGGTTCTTCTGACTGAAGCTGTGAATTACTATTATAATAAATTAGTTAAAATGGACAGAGTTAACAACATTTTTTTTACTTCTCCGTATTTCTTTACCTGAATTGGATTCTGGTTTAAGCCAAATCTCCCGTGTCCCTAATCTCCTCATCCATCTGTATCTTCATGCAAGAGGACGTTTAGGGCCAAGTGGCCTGACCTAGTGTTTTTTTCCAGTATTTTTAAAGAGGTTGAAGGAAAGCAGGAGCAACATCCATCATGCAGACAGAGGGTATTGCCAGAGCAAGGCCTATTTTCATCCATCGTCACATGGTTCATATCGCAATGCTGCACCCACCATATTAACTCTAATTATAGAGTATGCCCTGGGTTCAATGTGGATACCGCTGCTTTATTCTTCTCATTAACTTGTTATCAATAATCAAGTTTAGTTTGTATGGTTGTCCTGGAGGGAAGAAATGAGAGGTGAACAAGTTGTCACGAAGAAGGGTATGACAAAAAATGACCAGGACTTGGTGGAGAGCTTGTGTGAAGACAACTTGGAGATAGAACTAATAGTCTTCAAAGGCAGACTACAGGATTTTGAAATGTAAGAATGTAAAAATGTTCGGGTAACAACAGATGCAAGATGGAAGTGAAGCAAGAAGATGCAGGATACAATTAGTTGCAGTAGAGAATGGCACCAAATTTCACACACTGAAATTTGGCATATATATGCCAATTTCTTTCATCAAGATCCATGAATTATTCCCTCTGGAAATGTAAAAAGGTCACATCTGCTCTGTGTAAATTAATAAGAGCAAACTTTACCCAAGAAGACCTGAACCCCAGATAATAAATTGCGTCCGATCAGTGACACCGAACTCTGACATGCCCCTAGCAGGGTGTTAGACCACTGAGTTTACTCTGCACCTCAACATTGTTCCAGCGAACGATCGATTTTGCACAGAGGAAATAAATTGCTAAAAAGCTGTTGCGATGAATCATCCTTAAAGCAGGATGTCTGCGGCGCCACCGGTGTCACTGGCGGCATAAAAAATGATGGGCCTGTGTATAAAGGAGTGTGCTCATAACTACAGAAGTCATCCAATGGGCCAAAAGGAGATTAGTGGAGTCACCTTGAATCAGCAGTGTCATTTTGCCCAGTAAAATGGCATTATGGGAGCTGGAGCTGGCCCTGTGATTTGTGTCCTCCTGACAAGGCTTCAGTGTTCATTATAGAGGCTGTGGTGAGCAGCTCCTCAGACACACGGGAACCGCACACACCCCGGACAGCTCTGACCACACTCACACTCAAGCACACACACAAACGGAACAGCTCTGACCATCTCCACTCTACCTCGAAGTATATCTATCTTATTCAAATGTATTATTGGAATTGAGGATTTTCTCATTTAGCCAATTTTAATTCACAGTCATGTTGTATTTGTTTAGCAATGGTTTTGTCTCTGGGCAGTCACAGATAATACAGTGAATAAACAGGCCACAGTGAGAACTGTGGAGTCAACGTGATGATAACGAACTATAGATCAGAGTTTGAACACACATGAAATCATGTTACATCATTCAGACTGTTAGGCTGGGGGTCTCCCGCTCATCAGTCCTGGCCTTGTCAGATGGGAAAGGGCTTCCCCATCCATGTAACAGGTACGTGTGGGTCACACATGTGCATGTTTTTAACAAATAAATAGATATCCCAAGAGTTAACAGGCTATGCACATGTGTGACACGTGCATGTGCATAGCATGGACAGGGAAGCACTTCCCCGCTGACATGGCGAGGGCATATGGGAGGGAGACCCCTAGTCTAACAGTGAGTCATGGGAGTGTTCAAACTGTGATCTACTTTCATCATCATCACGCTGCCTCCACAGGCCTCTCTCTGGTCTGTTTATTCCCTGTAATATCTGTGACAGTGCAGAGACGAGACCTTTGTTAAACAGATACAACATGACTGTGAATTCAAATGAGAAAATTCCTCAATTTCTCACATCACATGAAACATTTGGATAAGATAGAGATACTTATGAGTAGAGTGTAGATACTCAGAACTGTTCTCTTACTGTGTGTGTGTGTGTGTGTGTGTGTGCGTGTGTGTGTGTTTGTGTGTGTGTGTGTGTGTATGGGCTCTTGTGCATTTATCTACGTAGCCACACTTGACCATTTCTCCGTCCCTCCTCTCTGCAAGGATTGAAGATGACAGTGCCGTTCCGGTTGGATCGTCAGTCCCATTATAATAAACCAGCTCTTTATTGGGGGCAAAGTGATTTTGAGGAGAGCCTTGTTTATTAGCTTCTGTTCCTCGGCGCTGATCATGAGTCAGCAGATTCAGCGTGTACCCGCAAAATGTTCATCTCTTTCAAAACTACATCTTATTCATGAAATAAAGATCAAGGAATTTGAATGTTCATTTTGAATACAAATTGAAAGCTTTACAGCCAAAGCCTTTTTTCCCTGACATCAATCCCATTGATTCAAAAGGCCTATGCAGAATGGCAGGTGAATGATTAAAGAGTGTATGTGCTGTCTATAAGATGTCACCTGTAAGTTTGGGATAGGAGACATGACTCACTATCTGATGAACGTCTCCCTCTCTCATCTCCCCCCATCCTCTTTTTTTTATCTGTCTCTTACCCTTCCCCCCCCCCATCTCTTTCAGCCAGGCCAATGATTGCCACAGCCATTGTGGGTTATCTCCCGTGGTGACTGCAGCCTCAAGAGTTTCCTTCCCCGGCTGCATCTTCAGACCCACCGATCTCGCCGTTCCTACAATCCTCCCGTCAGCGTACATTCACCTCTCTTGCCCCTCTCCCCCTTTTCTTCTTCTGCTGAGTATCTATTGAGGCCCTGTGAAAACCTACCTGCGGAGCCAAAATGGAAGACACTTACAATAACAGGACTTCTCTGGCTAAGGGGGCCAAGGACATAGTCAAGGAGGCCAAGCGGCATGCAACGAAGAAAGTAGGCAAGGCGGTGGACCGCGCAACCGATGAGTACTCGTCCCACCGCAACTACAGCCGATTCCAAGACGAGGAGGATGAGGATGAGGACTTCTACAAGAACCCGCCGCGGCAGCACGGAGAGGGCAACCAGGACAACGAGGAGGGCTCCAGCGACGCCACAGAGGGCCACGACGACGAGGACGAGATCTACGAGGGCGAGTACCAGGGGATCCCCTCGGCAGGAGACAGTAAGCATAAGGACGGCCAGGTGGCGCTGGGGCAGCTGGTGTCGGATGCCACAAGGGACCGCAAGGAGCTGGACCAGGAGAGAGAGGCCGATGAGGAGGAGCTGGCCCAACAGTACGAGCTCATCATCCAGGAGTGTGGCCACGGGAGGTTCCAGTGGCAGCTGTTCCTGGTTCTCGGGCTGGCACTCATGTCAGACGGCGTGGAGGTGTTTGTGGTGGGCTTCGTGCTCCCCAGTGCAGAGACAGACATGTGTGTACCCAACTCCAGCTCCGGATGGCTAGGTAAGGCTGCTCATGTGTGTGTATTTGAGTCTTATTACTGCATACTTTGCAGAAACCCATACACATAATACTTGCAGTAGGACACACATACATGCATTTTCTTTATTTCAGGTCATGCAGAAGACTTCGACCCATCCTTTTTTACAATAACAAGACCCTTCTTATTAATAAAAACATAGGCTACATCTTTTTGATGAAAACTGTGGGTATAGATACAGCTGGGATATATGTTATGATGTCATACTGATGTCATGACGGATATATCAGCTTGAGCCTGGAGACTACACATTTAAAACAGAAAGTGTTACTTTTCAAAGTGGTGATGTAGAGTGTGAGGCTGGTAATGCAGAAACATACAAGTTGAAGTGTTTTTAGTGTTCGACCCATGTCTGGTATGTTGGATATCTTGGGCACTGTTCAACAACTTTGTTGTACAGGCAGATTGAATTGATGGATGATCCCTTTCAGAGACTATTGACTAGTGATCTGCATGTGATTAAAAGTGTCACTTCAATTTCATCACCCTGTTACTCCGAAATAAATCACTTTATCAGAAGACGTTATCTTCGGTACGGTGGATAACTAAGCAGTGACAGCACTAATAATGACAACACAAGCTTTTTTCTGGTGGTCAGGGCACACTTGAATATAAATGTGCAATTGATCCCAAACTGTGAATAGTATTCAAGCCTAAAACATAGAGTGTATGGAAGACACCTCTCCTCTTCCTCCCACTATCCAGAAATCCAGGAGCCGAAACTTCCTAAATACAAATGCTGCCATCTTTCACTCAATGTTATCTTTTGGAGCCAGTAGCGATCAGGAGCGGGTTTCGTGGCATTGAGTTCCCGCCCATTCATGTGCTTGACCAATTACGAATCTGTCTCAGCTGTGAGATATGAAGTTTTACACTAATTTAATAGCATCAAATATGTTATTAAAACCAGACCAGAAACATGAACCATTGAACATGCATCAGTGTGATAAGAACTACCGGAAATTATGGACTATCGTTGAGTAAATGTATTTGATATGCACTTTGACTTTTTAGTTGGGTTCGCATCTCATGCAATTAAAAAACAACCACATTCAACTTTAAAGGATTTTACTATGCAAGAATACTAAATTGATTTTATTGTTAGCATGTTACATGTAAAATAGACGAGATTTTAATTTGCCTGCCACTTGGACGAAAGGGAGGGTCATACTTCTTTCTCACTCTATCCTATAGTCTTTCTCCACGTGTGTGAGGTGTTTCGGTCCACTGCTCTCCGCACCAGGATTAAGCAGGCAGCTAGTATTCCCTCTGAGCTCTTTGTGTTGAGCAGGAGTCCCAGCAGGCCTCATGGCTGCAGGTGTGTAATCCATCACCACAGAGCTGTGTGTGCAGGGGCAGACTCACTGTGTCTGTGTCCGAGTGGCGAGGACATTAAATCAGGAGCGCGGTACCTTTCATACTCACTGCCACAGTCAGACGTGACAATACATCAACCGCGCCGCAACATCCGACGCCAAATTGATACGACAGGGCCAGTTTGAGGGCGGAGGCAGTGAGAGGAAGATTTACAAATTGGATTTCAGAGGGTGAATGTGTAGAATAAATACTTCACACACACATTCATTATCATAATTTAGATTTTACTTATAGTTGATGATTATGACTTACTTATATTGTTTATTGCATATTGGGAGTATATCTGATAAAATAGTTTTCTATGTCCGTGTGGAGTCAGAGATAAATCCTCACAAGATGCTGTGCATCCTCACTTTTCCGTCGCTTTCCAACTATCCATGTTAACTCTCCTCTTCCTCTTTATAGCCAAGCAACGTCCTGGAGGCTTTCATGCTCTATGCTCTGCTTCTCCTTGTTCGTGACTCCACTCCTCACCCCCTGTCCCTCCCTCTCACCCTCTCATCTATGTGCCTCTTTTCTTCTCCCATCCTCCCCCATTCTCCCCTCTCCTTTCTCCCACTGATTGCCCAGAGGCTCCTCCCTGTTGAGGTGAACATGATTGGTGTTTGTGTGTTTGTGTGTGTGTTTGTGTGTTTGTGTGTGTGCATGTCTGAGCATAGCCTACATGATTACTATGACCTTGCTGCTATCCTTTTGGAGTTTTCCACACTAATTACACTTAACTACAGCCAACCCAATGTGGCGAGCTGATGTTTTGCAGGTGCCATGGTAATATCTTATCGCCTTGACGTGCAGAGATTAACAGTGGCCAATTATATCAGAGAATGTTTTTTTGGTTGGGATGATCACATTTTTCATTTGGTTGAGCTTTATTTAACAGAACAGGACAATGAAGCTATTATTTGATTAGTGACAGCCTCACCATAAGATGTCCTCCTACTGGAGTTGTGGATATATAGAAACGTCTTCAGAGCGCACACTGCAGAGGTCTGGGGACAGTTTGGTTCTCTCACATCTTTGGAGCCTCTGTGCTGGTGACTCTATACTGGTCGTCTGCAAAGAAGGAGTTGAGATGTTGCAGAGGAGATGAGGTTACCCTCCTCCAGGTTACAGTGAACTTTCTGTTGTAATCAGTTTTTTTTAAATATCTTCTACTAAATAGATTATAAAAGACAAAGCGCATTTCTTGGCTATTAATGCAGAACAATTTATCTCATGGATGTCTGCGTATCAGCAGCTGCTTGAGAGAGATGTAAGCTTTGGACTTTAGTGATATGTTATTTTCCCCTTAACATTTGTTGATTGAGAAATCAGATTTTCTACTGCTTTCATTCAAAAGCCCCAGCTTGTGCTCAGATTGGCTCAGCTTGTTTTCAAACTGCGTGATTTCTCTCAAATCTTTTGTCGCTTGGACGGAGACAAATAGCACCCCCTGAAACAGGTAACATCCAAATAAATCAAACATTTAAAAACACAGTTGACCACTGAAAACATGAAATTATCTATTCTATTAGAAATTTCAGAGTCTGAAAGCATTTGGATTAAAAATCCATTTAGTGTTTGTGTAGTTCCACCTGAGCTGCTCTCCCACCATAGTTCCATGGTGCAGCTCCATATAACAGGCAGTGACAGAGTCAGGCTGCGCGGACTGAGCTGGGCGTAATGGGATAATGCAGTACGAAAAACGCAAAGGCCCGAACAGGATGGATGAGTAAAATACTGATTAGATTACTGAATTCAATTTGGTCCCAGCCGTATCCAGATCTTCGGGGGAATCTTTAATGAGACATGAGGACGGAGAGTTTGGGCGGGAGGAGGTGAATCACTGTAAGTCCTCTAGATGCCAGTGGACGATGTGGGTAAAGGACACGAGAGGGAAAAACAAACACACGGCGAGACGCAGTACGTGCAACGTTCAGAGGAGAGGTGGAGGAGGAAAGACAAGTTAGAGTGGAGTAATGGAGAGAGGAGCTGGTGGACTGGAGAGGAGAGGTGGAAGATTGGTGGTATTCAGTGCAACTACAATGTGCGGGAGAGGCTCAGCTATCATCTCAGATACAGCAGACAAAGGGAGCGCATCGCCCCTCATCATTACTTATTTGTTCTCTTGAGTCTGTCTCTCCCCTGCTGAGTCGCCCCTCACATCCCTCTCTGAACTTGCCACCTCTCCTTCTCTACTGTTGCCTCTTCCTTTCTTGTTACCACTTTAACTTCCTCTTTTATTCCTCTTCCCTACTGTCGTCTGATCTCTATTTTCTCAGTTTGGCTGCATTTTCCATCTCTATGCATTTCGGTCTCCATCTTTCCCCCTCTGTCTCAGTGAGCCAGCTGGCAGGCTTTGCGGGACTGGGTGGTCCAGGGGCAGCTGAGCATGGCTAAACTGCAGTAAGCTCGCAACGTCACTACGGAGATTACGCTACTTGAGTAGTGCAGCTAGCGTGGGAGAGGAAGGGTGTGTGTGTGTGTGTGTGATGCATTTCAGCATATGGACCAAACCTGCTGCCACCAGCAATATCAGCCACAAGTAAACCATGTCTAACAGCTTGCTCTTATCGGAGGTTCATGGCATCGCTGTATTTCATGCGAATTATTAATAGTCTTTAATGTAATGAAGGTTGGATCATTACTGGTGCTGAGGGAGTCATTTTAAACCCTGCACTCTAAGCCCCACCATGAGTTACTTCCATATAGACTTCATTGAAATCCTGCCCCCACTGATGTGACTTAAATGTGACAAAAAGCTTCAATCTGTTTTTCTGCGGAGGTGGCAGAAGACAGAGGCATGAATCCGATCAAACTGACACCATGTAGTACAAATGTGATTACACGCTGCTCAGTGTAAAGGAGCTGATGCCAGTGGAGCACAGAGGAAACGAAGGCAAAATAAATGAGAGGGACGCACAGTGGAGGAAGGGAAAATGAGAAGTGAGCCAAGAAATTGGAAAAAAACGATAGGAGAGGGCACACGCTGCGAGAGAGAGAGGAAGGGAGGTAAAGGGAGGCAACAACAAGCTGAGGAGAGGTGAGAGGGAGATGGAGATAAAATAAGTAGAGACTGACCGAAATGGAGAGAGAGAGAGAGAGAGAGAGAGAGAGGAGAGGAACACTTTCAAAGAGCTACCACAGCGTTGATGTAGTGCGCACCAGGTGCACGGTTGTATGATAGTATCATCATTATGAATAAAACATGACGGGTGTTTTGGGCGATGCTGAGACCGTTTGCACCGCGGAGAGCAAAGAGCATGAAAGCATGAAATCAGAGAAGAGGTCGTGATGCAGCTCAGCGCTCCGACGGCTCTCAGGGGGCTCCACATGTGACAGGACAGAAAACGCTGCACCGGGGCCTTCCCCTCTCCTCCCTCTCTTCACTCTGTTTCTCTCACCCGATCCAGCAATTACTGAACTCTCCTCCCTCATAACCCTTTTTTCTCCCTTTAGTCCACCCCCTCCCTTCTTTGTTGCTTGTGCTCTTTCTTCTGCCGCACACATATTTCATCTGCTTGCATCTGTGCCTGCTCTCGTATTCATTTGAATTTTTTTTGTCATCTTCCCTGCTTTATCTGCAGCTCCTCAGTTTAGCCTCACAAAAAGAGTGTGTGTGATATTCCAATCTATAAATTAGATAGGAATGTTTGTGTATTGTCTTGGGGAGCTTATGGGGACAAAAAACAACTAATGTTAATTGTGAAATTTTAAGGTGAAGACATGTTAGGTTAGGGTTTAAGTTAAGGTTAGGTTAAGTTTAGTTTTACATTAAGCTTAGGTATAGGTTTACATTTAGGTTACTTTAAGGTTAGGTTAAGGGTTGTGGTCAGGTAAGGAGTAAGTCTCCTGGAATTCAATGTAGGTCACTGTACCATCTCTGAAGTCATAGAGAGTGTCGGTGTGTGTTTTCGTAGCTCTTATGCTCCATATCTTATCCTGAAAGAACAACACCTTGTCTGCTGAATATTAGCCACTCGTAGAGAGATGTGTTTTGACATCTCAAACTGAGTGTCAAGGGGCGAAACCTTTTGCGTCTGCCTGAGAGGTCTCCTGACACACTGTCATTTCTGATGGTGCTCAGCATCTCCACGGGTCATCGAGTCAGAATTCAGCTGCATCTTACACTCTTGAGCTGAGACGTCGGCACCAGCTGGCGTCCATTCAAGGATATTTACCTCTAACATGTCTGATCGGAATACATTTCTGCACTGTAGGAAATCAAACCTTTAGATTTTCACGCTTTCCACAGTTTCAGAGGAACATTTCAGTCTTGAATTGTAGTCTATTGATTTCTATCCATCTTCATGTGACAAAAGGAGCCACATTTATAGCTCTACTAAATCAATGGTGGGGCAGTAGTAGGTGATAGAACCCAGGGAAGGGGTTTCATTTGTTAAAATGCTCTTGTGATACAGCCTGATCCTTACCAATGTGTTCAGTATTGACAAATTGACAGTAGCCTCAGCGTCAGTCTAATAAAACATTTCATGGGTGATAAATAGTGTTATACTGTTGAAATAGAGTGGATCATAAACCTCTAGTTATCATCAATGGAGTGTGTGTTACCTTTATAAACATGGTGTTTTACTTTGGAGTCAAATCAACTGCTCGGTTTTGATCGCAACACTGTAGAGTAGGTGACTGTATCTGTCTGACGTCACACCGAGTCACAGAGTGTGACTCGGAAATAAATTGGAGCCAAAGGAGACGATATTCTGCTGGAAGGATGAGTCGTCATTTTCACAGGTTAATTCCTTCA